>NW_011494644.1:12843329-12857760 GCF_000754665.1 Bison bison bison
CCATGAACACGGCTTTCCCGGAGGCCTCGTGGGCCTGGCGGAATGGCATCTGGGAGAGCCAGGGAGGAGGGCAGTGCTGACACAGCTTTCTCCACCCCTTGTTCTTTTGGGGTGCTGGCGCCCCCATGGCCCCCCCCAACCCTGGCCTGGGGAACATCCCTGTCCCCTGGCCCCTCCACCCTGGCTGCCCCACACTCACCCCTTTTCGGACCAGGTAGTAGGCGAGGTCAGTGGCTAACATGTCAGGACTCAGAGCCCGTCCCATGTTCTCACGGTGAATCTGGGGACAGCAGGCCAGGCCAGCAGTGAATCCAGGGGCCCTGGGTCCTGGAGCTGCCCGCCCCAGACCCACCCCGCTCAGTCAGGATGTCCCCTGCCTTGGACAGACCCCCTCTCACCCACCCTGTCCTGCTTTCTGCTTGAGCTACCATTTCCCAACTATTGACAAGTGTTAGCTGTGTTACCAGGGCTGCCTCCTGATCTTTAGAATGCATCAGAACCACCTGCAGGGTTGATTAGACTATAGATCGTGTGGCCTATCCCCAGAGCCTGTGATTCAGTGGGTCTGCAGGGGGGCCTAGGATTGCAGGTCTGTCAAGTTCTCAGGTGATGCTGATACTGCTGATCCCGGGACCACACTTTGAGAACCACTACTTTAGAGACGTACCCTGAACTATATTTAGAAATGAAATTATATGCCAGGGATTTGGTTAAAAACAATGGTGAGGGGGATGGAGGGAAAAAAAAAAAAAAACAATGGTGGGCGGGGTAGTGGGTAAAGATAGTTGAATGGAGAATGGCCTGTGAGCTGACTGTTGTTTAAGCTGAATGCTGTTACTATGTAGGGGTTCATTATGTGTGCATGTGTGGCTGCTCAGTCGTGTCTGACTCTTTGCGAACCCATGTACTGTAGCCCGCCAGGCTCCTCTGTCCATGGGATTTCCCAGGCAAGAATACTGGAGCAGGTTGCCATTTCCTCCTCCAGGGGATCTTCCCAACCCAGGGATCGGAGCCAGGTCTCCTGCATTGGTAGGTGGATTCTTTTACCACTGTGCCATTGGGGAAGCCCAGGGGTCATCATACATCCTCTCCACTGTTGTATATTGAATTCTCCCACAGTAAGTGTTTAAAAAAGAAATCTGGTTAGGCCAGTTGAGGGGGCTCCTTGGATCTAACCCACTTCCATTCTCCTGCAGCAGCTTAACTGTGTCTCTTCACTGTTCCCAGGGCAGGACCAAGCACATACCTCCTCCCTCTGCCCCAGGTCTTCCGGACCCACCCACACCTGCCTCCTCTCAAGATCACCCTCCTGGCACACCACCCCCAAGTTTGAGAGCCTCGGGGAGAAGAGGTGTGTCTTGCCTGCAGGGTAGAGATGACACCAGTGGCCACTTGGAGGACAGCGCTCATGGTGTCGGACACTTCAAACACAGCTTCCTTGTCTTCCTGGGAGACACGTGGCAGGAAGTAAGGCCCCAGGAGCTGGGTCCCCACGGAGGCACCCCCACTGCCTCCCACTGGGAACACACAGCACCTCATACACCCCACATTGAAGAAGAGGAGAGAGCTCTCAGGGTGGTCAAGGGCTGGGTGTACATGATGGGAGGTGGCAATTCTGTGGGGCCCCTGCCCAGATGAGCCAAGACCCCAAGAACTGGTGTGTGAGGTAGAACAGGCGGGTCCCGAACCTGTAAGTCCTTGTTGTAGGTGCTCGGAAGTCCCTTGAGTGTCATCAGGAGCCCAGCACACTGCGGGGAAAGGGAGGACTTGGGAGCTTGTCCAGGATGTTCCCTCTGGACCCTTGGGTCAGCCCTGAGGCTGTGCCCCCTTCCCTGCCTGGCTCACCCGCCCAAACACTCGCCCCGCCTTGCTCCGGATCAGCTCCAGGCTGTCTGGGTTTTTCTTCTGGGGCATCAGACTGCTTCCGGTGCTGGAGACACAGATGTTGGGGCTGAAGGGGCTCCTGCGCCACTTGGCTGGTCTGCTGGGCAACTCTGCCCAGGGTGGGGGTGGGGAGGAATCAAGCCCTTCCGGGGGCTGCAGGGCTAGGCGAGGGTGGGCACAGCCTCACCTGTAGGCATCTGAGAGCTGCACGAAGCTGAACTCCTTGGTGCCATAGAGGATGAGATCCTCAGCCATCCTGCTGAGGTGGGTCATGCACAGCGAAGCCCAGAACAGGAACTCGGCTTGTGGGAGAAAAGAGAGAGCAAGCTGTCTGCTCACCAGGCCTGTCTTGCTGCTCACCCAGTCTGGAGAGGCTCCAGGTGGGCCATACGGGGGTGGCAGGAAGCTGGAGAAGAACCAGGGTGGGGGGAACAGAGGCAGCACACACTGCAGGGGACTGGCCCTGGAGGACAGGCGGGCTGGCTCCCAGGTTGTTATTGTTTAGTTGCTAAGTCGTGTCTGACTCTCTTGCGACCCCATGGACTGCAGCCCAAAAGGCTCCTCTGTCCATGGGATTTCCCAGGCAAGAATCCTGGCATGGATTGCCATTTCCTCCTCCAGGGGGTCTTCCCGACCCAGGGATCAAACCCGCATCTCCTGCTTGGCTCCCAGGACTCACCCACAAAGTCTCGCTCACTGGTGGCATCCATGCTGTTGAGAGTGATGGCCCCAAAGTCCAGTTCTGAGTGAGGCGGGAAAGGGAAGGCAATAGGGCTGGGCTGGAGGGCTGGGAAGGGCCTTCTTCCTTCCCCGAACCAGGTTGCCCAGCCACCTCCCCCTGGACCCCTTTTCAGGGAGGCAGAGTAGGGAGGGACAGGAGTTGAGGAGGTCTCTTGTACAGGTCCCAGGAGGGAGGTGGGAGTCCTGAGTCTCCCTGGCTCTACGTACCCCTAGCATGGCCTCCCCAGGCCACTCTAGCCTCATGTCCACAGAAACAAACCAGAGTTTCACCCGGACCCCTGCCCTCTCTAGGTGTGTGTCTGTGGGACCTGGCAGGTACTGAGGATGGTCTCCCAGGAAAGGAGGGGCAGGGTGCCTCACCTGCTCGGAGCAGTTCCCGGTCCACACCCAGGGGGTTGCCTGCGATGGCCCCGCTGCAGAGTGGGGTGGGGTTCTGAGTGACCAGGGCTCCCACAGGCAGGCCCTGGCTGCACACACATGCACACGCATGCTGTGCGCTGGTTGCCAGGGCCAGAGCCTGGTCAGCTTGGGAGCCAGACACCTGTCCCCACAGGTGGGGAAACACAGCTGGCTGGCTCTCCAGGGAGCCCTGGCTTTGCTGTGACATACTCGTTCTCATCTTAGAGCTGAGGGCCCATGTATGGTCCCCTTCCCACCCTGGACAGGGAGGCTGATCACCTGGCTTCCTGTCCCCCTCTGTCCTTCCTGGCTCCTCCTCTTCTGCTGAACCCCTAGGACCATGTTAACTAGGTGGCAGGAACCCCACTCCACCCTCTGAGCACTGGGCCCTGCTCACCTCCCCAGGGGCAGGACGTTGATCCGCTTCCGCACCTCCAGCAGCCTTTCAGAGTCTCTGGTCAGAGCCACCGCATGGCTGTGGAAGGCCAGGAGGCCAGAGCGTCAGGGCAGCCTGGCCTGGCCCCTCCCCTCTGCCACGCCCCCAGTCACATCCTCCATCGCGAGTCTCCATCATGACCCCTCTGACCTCAGGATCCAGTGGCTCCAGCGGATCGGCTGAGCCCTCTGCAGGTGTGTGTACCCTGGGAAGAGGACATCACGTTCCCTGAGGGGAAGAGCAAGGACAGGGTGTGTGAGGGGCTCTCAAGATTCAGGTGAGGCCTGCCTGTCACACTTGGGACCCTGCAGGCCTGGAGCCCTCTTGGGAACAGCAGGGCAGGCTTGCCAAGGATCTGCCTGTTTGAGGGACCAAGTGACCTCCTGAAGACAATACATGGTGTCAGCGAAGGTTGGGAAGCAGGCAGTGTGCTGGGCCGTGGCTGTGGGGCCTCCAGGGGGTGAGTGTAGGACCTGATGTAGATCACACCTTCAGCTCCCGCCTCTGCACCTTGGCAGCAGATCTGGGCAGGAGCCAGGGCAGGGAGGAAGGTGCACGGCCGGTACCACTGGCACTGAAAGGCTGAGTTTGTGAGCATGAGAGGAGCCCTGGAGGAGCCCAGAAAAGCTGGGAACATTTTAGCGTAGGCTACACAGTAGCAGAGATGCTGTGGGTGATGGTTCTGGTTTGTTAATATTAATGACTTTATTGATATATAATTAATATACCAATCACCCATTTAAAGTGTACCATCACCCCAAGAGAGAAACCCTTACTCATTAGCACTCACTCCCTATTCTCCCAACACCTGTCTCCCACAGGATGACATTTCTGGGCCCTTGTTTTCCCCTAGTTGTGAAGTCAGTGAAACTGGGGTTACTGGGAGTTGGGACAAGGAAGGCTCAACCCCGTCTCTGACACAAGTAGACTCTTCTCAGCAGTCATGTCACAGAGCTTTGGGATGAGGTCAGTGGGAGGCAGCCCTCAGCTCTCTCCTTTGCCTGTGGTGCTGGGCAGCGATGGGCGACCTGAGATGCAGGCAGCTGAGAAGGGACTCTCTGGCAGCCCCAGCAAGCCAGCCCCTTCCTCAGGCTTCAGGGCACCTGCCTGGTGCCTTAGCCTCCAGCCTGTGAATCCACAAAGGGTGAGCTCCCCTGCGTGTCAAGCTGGGCCAGCTGTGGGTAGGCGATGCTGAAAGAAATGGCCCACTGCTGGCTGCTCTGCCTCACTCGGCCCAGGAGTTCTGGGGCTCCCAGTACCCCAGAGCCTGGCCCCCCTGCCCTCTTCACCCTGCCACTTAGGTCTGGCATTCAGGCTGCCTGTCTCAGGGGAGCAGAGACCTTGGCTGCCCTCCTGGCCCTCTCTGCCACCTGGTGACCCCGGGACTCACGCCTCTGCCCGATCCACCATGGTTCTGATGAGTTCGCAGAGGAGGGCTGAAAGCATGGAGCAATTCTGCCGCATCCACAGCCTGAGGTCAGTGACCACCTGGGGGGAGGAGGAGCTGGCACTCAGGGACTCAGCCCTAACTCTGCTCCCTGGACCCCCCAAGGTTAGGAAGGCCCCCAGTGCGGGGCAGGGAGGTGGCAGCACCTGGTCGTTCCGACTTCGTCCCGTGTGCAGCTTCCCCGCGGTTTCACCAATGAGCTCCTGGGGGTGGAGAGAGGCATGCAGTTGGGGTCTGCCTGCTCACAGCCCTGTGGGGTCAGCTCAGGCAGTTCCACTTCCTCCCTGGCCTGTGACTCTCCCTCCCTGCCCTGGGGTCCCCTGGATCTGCCTAATCTCTGCCATCTCTGCTGCTGCCTCCTGCTCTGAGGTCCCAGTGATGAAGTGAACAGAATGGTGGTGCTTATGCTCAAGTGGCCCCAGGCAAGGCAGAGAGGGGAGGGGTAGGGGATGAGGCAGTGGGTGTCACACCTTCAGACGCCGCTCGTTGGCCGTATGGATGTCCTCATCATTGGGGTTTAGTTTGAAGGTGCCCCGAGCCCACTCCTCAGCTACCTGCAGAGATGGCAGCAACACAGGGGGTCAGGAGGGCAGGCATTGGCAGCTGAGTCCTGGCAGCATTCCGCCCTTGCGAGCATCTCAGGTCCAGAGCACCTTTCTCAGGAGCCACAGGATCACAGGGGCATTGAGGGATGAAGAGAGATGGTCAGCGCTGCATGTGGTTGAAGGGCACCTCTCTAGGCATCTGATCACTACGAGGGGAGATCCCAAGCCTGTCATCTGGGGATGTTACTGCAGCCTGTACTTGGGGATTTGGTGAAAGCCTGCGTCCACAGCAAGGGGTGAGGGGCATGCTCTGGGGTGGGCCTGGGGGTGTGGAGAGTACCTTGTCCAGGCCATGGAGTATCTGGTCCAGCCCGGCCTTGGTGAGGAGCCCCGCCTTCTCCAGGCCCCGGCTGTAGGCTTTGCTGCCCTGCACGTCCGCCTCCCAGAGGTGCCGGTCGTACGTGATGGACGAGTTGAACTTTTCCATGATGGGGTCCACTGTGCCCACAAACCGGCCACCCCATAGCTTCCCGCTCTGGCCAGAAGGGCAGAAGCGATTAATCTCCTCCCCCCTTGAGAACAATGCCTCCCACAAAGAGCCCTCAGGAGAGTTACCCAGTCTGATGGCAGTGGGAGCCAGTGGGTAGGGTTATTCTCACTGGACAGATAAGGAAACTGAGGCTCAGAGAGGGTCAGGAGCTTTCCAGAGTCGGTCAGGGAGTGAATGTGGGAACCTGACTGGACACTGAAGTTAGGGTTCTTTCCCATCATGGGGCACTGAGGACATAAGTTCTCCTCTGTCCCCCTGCAATGTCCCAGACTTCTGTTAGCCACCTAACCATAGGCCTTTATATAACCTCTCTAATCTCAGGGTTGCCCCTCTACACAAAAGGAATAAGAATAGTATTTATCTGGTGGGGTTGTTGTGAGTATTCAGTTAGATTAAGCTAATTGCGTATACAGCACAGTGCCTGGTACTCAGTAAATTCTAGATATTATTCAGGGAGGGGCCGAGGACTACCAGGGGTCAGGGTGTGCATTAGCTCCACTCCTGTTTTCTGCATGTCCCCCTGGGCTCTCCACCACCACCCCAGGCTGGGAGCTGACACTTCAGTGCCCAGCAACCTCAGCTGCCAGTGGACTCTGCCCTGCAGATGCAGTCTCTGCCCTCCCTGTGAGCTGGACCCGCCC
Organism: Bison bison bison; assembly: GCF_000754665.1. Classification (NCBI taxonomy): domain Eukaryota; kingdom Metazoa; phylum Chordata; class Mammalia; order Artiodactyla; family Bovidae; genus Bison; species Bison bison. The sequence continues at coordinate 12,849,973 of NW_011494644.1, forward strand.
CTCGCCCTCATGCTGCCCCGCCAAGCCCAGATCTCCAGCAAAGCACCACGTGGGGCCCTGGTCCTGACCACTGGGGCCCAAGGGCCTCGGCCAGCCAGTCAGGATGCAGAGCCAGGCCTTCAGCAAGGCGTCACCTGGCATCCCCTCCCCCAGCAGGCCCCTGGACTCCCTTCATGTGTTGTTAGTAATAACAGCTATTTAACAACTGGGGCTGCAGCCAGACCAATTAGTGCCAACCCACAGGACAGCCTGGGGCAAGCAGAGGTCGCCCAGCGCCCTGGACTCCTGAAGGCAGTCCATTCTGCAGTGGAGCTTGGGTCCAAGCTCCTACGCTGCTGGCAGGCTTAAAAGGACTCCAGGGGGATGTCAGAGTGAGATGCTACCACATGTACACCAAGGGAGGGGCGAGGTGGCAGCAGAGGGCACGGCTATGAACCAGGGCATAACTGGGCCAGAAAGATGTGAGGGGTGAGGGGAGAGGGACATTGATTGGCTGAGAGAAAAGAGCAATAGCTATTTTTCTTTTTTAATTTTGCCATGCATGCAGGTAGTGGGATCTTATTTCCCTCAACCAGGGATTGAACCCTAGCCCTCAGTGGTGAAAGCCAGGAGTCCTAACCACTGGACCGCTAGGGATTTCCCAGCAATAGTCAATTTAGAACACACACAGGAAACACCAGTGTTATCCCTCTTAATGTCATTAGCCATGATTTATGAACACCTACTATTGCTTGGCCCTGTGCTAGGCATTTCCAGATGCCGTTATACCCTCTATGAGGTTACCCCTATTTTACAAATGAGGAAATATGCTCAGGGAGGTTGAATGACTGCTTCAGAAACCAAGTCTGTTTGGCTGCAAAGCCCAGGCCCTGCCACAGGCCCTCTGACATGACCCAGAAGCTAGCAGAGCAGACAGTCTTAACCCATTTATTCAGTAAACAAACTGAGGCCCAAGAGGAAGTGACTTGCCAGCTAATGGGTGCCAGAGGGGTCTGGAACCCACACCTTGTGATTCCCAGGCCCAGGGTTCCCTTCTCGGCATCAAGCAAACAGCCCTTTTACCTGAAAGTTTCAAAGCAATGACCTCACCATCCGGTACCTCACAGAGGAGGCAGACAGCTAATATTCTCCCCATCAGCCAGGTAAATCGAGGCCCAAGAAAAGGGATCTGTGCCTCAGACTCCTGCCACTCGGTCAGGGAGAGAACCCAGGAGTCCTCTGGCTCTGAGGGGGAGGGGCCAGTGGGACAGGAAGCCACCAGGTCCTGAAGCCACAAGGCACGATTCCCTGCCTCCTGGCTCTTAACAAACACAAGAATCACAGGGACAACTGCTAAGGCAGGGGAGGGGCACAGGATGGGGAGGGGTGGGGTGGGGTAGGGGGTGAGTGGGAGGGAAGAAAGGAATGAACAGGTTGGGAGGCTGAGTGAGTGGGAGGCACCTTTCCCCGCCAGGCCGAGAGCGCTGTCAGGTCAGGTGAGGTCAGAGCTGCTTTCCCCAGGAGTGCGGGTTGGTGGGTTTGCCACACAGGCTGGGGAGGGGTGAGGGACGCGGAAGAGCAGATGGTGGTGGGGACACAGGAAAGAAGGGACAAAATTATCTTCCGGGCTCTGGCAGGTGCGCCAGGGAGCCTGCTTGGAGCCAAAGAGGACAGTACCCCAGGGCGACAGGCGCAGGTCACGCCCCGGCTGGCTCCCAGGGCGCCCCTCGTCCCCATTTGGAGGCTTGGAGGACGAGCGTCCCCGAGGTCCCTCTCACCTCCGATGCCATGTTGGGCGGTTCCTTGTCCTCCGGGAGCCTAGGTCCTCCGGGTCTAAAAAACAAGGCGGGACTGACGACCTCCTAGGCCACCGGGCGGGGTCCCCCGGGCGGGTCCGACACCGGGTTGGGGCACCGCGCCTGTCGGAGGGCAGTCGGTGGAGGAGGCGGACGTGGGCAGCGCCCAGCGCGCTCTCCCGGGTCGTCTGCGTCCTCCGCTCCCGCCCGTCCTGCCAGTCCGGCAGCCGAACACTTACGCCGCCTGACCGCGCCGCGAGTCTCTTGCCCAGCCGCTGCGCTGGGCTTTTCTGGCTGGGAAATCGTCAGCAGCGGCTCGGCGCTGTCCCCGCCTCCAGTCGGTGGACACACCAATCCCAGGCGGCCTCTCCAGGTGGGCGTTGCCTCCCCCCTCCAATCCGGGTTGTGGCGGAGCCGTCTCCGGAGCGGATTTGAGCTTGAGCGGCCCCAGTGAGAGGGTAAGGGACTGGAAGGGTGGTGCCTGGGCGACAGTGCTCAAGGCTGCAGACTGTTCCGGGCCCTGGAGACCCGGGAAAGGGGTAGAGGTAAAGACTCTGGGCCGCACCTGGCGGGCTCACAGGACATGAAAGGTGAAAAGCCACGCCCGATTCTTCATTCATTCAACAAACTCGTACTCGATACCGCCTATGTGGTAGGTACAGTTTATTAGACACTGAAGAAAAAGAAATGATGCCTGCCTCAAGAAGTTCATAACAAAGCATAGACAAGGTGTGCAGCGGGACACAGAGGACAGCGCAGAGTGGGGCGTTTATCTTGGAGTATTCAGGAAAGATTTTCTTGACATGATTAATTATTCAGCAGAAATGATAGCCCGGGTTCTAGGGATTAAGGAGTCTCGAACTTCTGCTCTGGAAATTCTACATTCTGGGGTAGATGTCCCCTGAGTTGGGTCTTGGAAGATGAGGGTTTGTTGTTCAGTCGCCAAGTCCGACTCTTTGGGACCCCATGGACTGCAATACTCCTCTGCCTCCACTATCTCCGGAGTTTGCTCAAATTCCTGTTCTTTGAGTCGTTAGCTCAGCGAAAAGGGGAGGGGTTAGAACATTCCCTTTAGGGGATGGGCAGCCTGGGCAAGGTTCGGGAGGCCAGAGGCGGGAAAGTGAAAGACCTGCTTGGAGAATAGGAAACCATTAGAGTGGCTATAACAAAGGGTCAGGGGCTTGAGGATGGCGGTGGGGAGGAGAAGTAGGAAGTAGGTTGGGACAAGTTTGTAAAACGGCCTTGAAAGTCAACTGAGAAGGTTTGGACCAATAGCTGGAATACCTCGTGGGTTGAATATTTTTAGCCCTCACTCAAGTGTGGGATTACTTGGAGTTCCTAGAATTCATAAAGCTGTTGCAAGGTTTCCTAAATGCTCTTCCCTATGCCTGGAAAACCGTCCCCTCCCTGTCTTGCTACTCCCTTTCATCCATCAATATTGGAGCCAGTGTTGGAAAGACTCCCCACTGATGCAGATGCCTAGCTCTGGGCTCCTGTATGCTCCCAGGAAAAGAGGGAGACTGGGAGGGAAAGGAAACATTCTTACATCATCACATCTCCTGAGCATCTTCAGAAATCCAAAGCTCTGGCTCCTGCCTGAGGGAAGAAAAGGTTAAGGAAGAAATTTGGAGATAGCCGGAGGCATTTCCAGTATATAAATAGAACAACAAACAAAATGACAATGATAACTAATACTTCTTGACTTCTAATTGTGTGCCAGGCTCTATCTATGCTGAACATATTATATAGCGATTATGTACTTATATCCTCACAACCACCCTCTGTGGTCAATGCTATAATTATTCCCATTCTGCTGATGAGAATACTGAAGCTGGGAGTCCCAAAACACCCAGCTAGGAAGTAGCAGAGCTGAGAATGACCTTCAGGAGTACAACCACAAAGCCAGTGTTCTGTGCAGGCAGCAAGAACATCCATCTGGGGAGCCTTGACTCCAAGCAAATCTGTGTTCATTTTCTTTGCCAGCTTGGGGGTCCAGGACTGGTCAGACAATGAATCATACCCATTTTCAGCTGAGACCTGAGTGCTGTATGGAATTTACCTTCCTTGGGAGACTGGAAACTTTGGTCTCTGTCCCCTGAAATGTCCACATTGGTACAGCAAAAGGGTCTAGGAAGAATTTAGTGTAGAACAGGGAGAAATCCTTAATGTTGGCAGAAGACAGGCGAGGTTGGAGTTGACCAGATAAGAGTGAGAACCCTGGCTTGGACACTTCTTGACCACTCTGTGAGCTTCACTGTCCTCTCTGTGACTCGGGCTGATCATAGTGCTTAATTCTGAGAACTCCTGAGAGAAGTGAATGAGACCATGCTAACACCACGCCTGGTACATATCCTGAAGGAGATTTGGTGAGGATTTGATGAGTGTACAATTGTGAAAGGCTCAGATCAGCTCTCTGGCAGCTTGTAAGCACCAAGCAAATCTTAGTATTCTACACTCTCCCTGGGTGACTTCACTTTAAAGGCTTCAATTTCTACTTAAACCTTCAAAAGCTCTGTGATTTTTTTCTGAGCTCTAAACCTGAATGCTTTAATGTTCAACAGGATATTTCTCCTTGGAGGACATACATGAATCTTTGCTCTTGTTCTAGCCCTTTGTATATCCAGTACTTAATACCTCTGCCTAAAAAATTAGCTGTTAAGAAAAAAAAACAAAACTATTTTCTAGGATAATGTGCTTTGGAGGGGAACAACAGAGACTCCACAGGCAGTCTCAAGTTAGGAAAGTTGCAGGGGGGCTCTGAGTGGGGACAGGCCAGGCAGGAATTTCAGCTATGTGGCCTGGGTTACCTTTTTATGCAGGCTCCTTGTGGGCAGCCTTCCCTTGGGGTTGGGCCTCTCTCCTGACTACTTGGCTGTCCCCATGGGATAGATTGGGTGGCTGCATATGGCCTGAAAAGTCTTAGGGGAGCATCTGTCAGAGAAACAAGTGTAGCCATCTTATCATGGGGCCCTCAGAAGTACTCACCTCTTCTGTGGCAGCCCATCCTTGAAGCCTTGGCCTTGTGTGTTCTTCCCTGCGCCCAGTTCAAACACCCCTGGCTTTGGGACGCCTCTCTACCTCATTAGTCATCCCCTCCTCTGTTCCATAGCGTCTAAACACAGGGGATTGTAGTTATTGATGTCCAGAGCTCGTTCACAACTAGGCTGGCAGCCAGCCAGGGCAGGAGGTGTGTATTATTCATATATGTATCATCACCACCCAGTGAGCCATCAGTACATGTTTGTTGAGTGAATAACACAACGGGGAATCTCCACATGAATTAGGCCATCTGGGTTTGGGTTGGCATTTTATTTACTTGTTGATTTTTAAAGTAAATTAATTGTTTTAAAAATACTTTTGTAGGGAGTTCCCTGGTGGTCCAGTGGTTAGGACTTGGTGCTTTCACTGCTGTGGCCCTGGGTTCAACCTTCAGTCAGGGAACTAAGATTCTGCAAGCCATGTGGCTTGGCCAAAAATTTTTTTTTCTATTTTGTAGTTTTAAAATAACATGTAAAAAAATAAAATAAAATAACATGTATATTGAAAAACATTTAAAAAATTGCAAATGTGTAAAGTTAAATGTTAAAAATTCCCCTCACTTCCCTTCCAATGCAGGTGTCACAGGCAAATACTGGTAAAAACCATTTTAACAACTTTATTGATATATAATCCAAATATCTTACAATTCACCTATTTAAAGTGTACACTTCATTGTTTTTTTTGGTAAATTCACAGGAATGTGCAACCATTATCACAATCTAATTTTAGGACATTTTTGTATCTCTCCAAAGTAACTCAGTACCCATCAGCTTCCCATCACCACCTCTACCCGCTCCCAACCCTAAGCAGCAACTACTAATCCACTTCCTCTCTAAAGGTTGTTTTTTTTTTCTTTTTGCCTATTCTTGGACATATCATATAAATGGAATCATATAATATGCTGTCTTTTGTGTCTGGCTTCTTTCACTTAGCATGTATTTGAGGGTCTTCCATGTTGTAGCATGTATAAGTACTCCATTCCTTTTTATTGCTAAATAGTATTCCATTGTATTAATACTGCATGTTGCATTTATCCAGTCATTAATCACTATTAACAATTTAATACACTTCATGTATTTGTTCAGATTTGCCTGGGTTTAAATCCCTACAGGCCTAGATGAGTGACTCTGGGTAAATTATAATCTCTCCAAGCTTGGCTCAAGTTTCCTCAGTAGTAAAATTTGGATAACAAAGGAAACTACCGAATAGAGTGTCATGACTGTACTGTCAGTAATTATTTTTGTTGAGCACTTAGTATGTGCTAGGCACTTTAGATATCTAACAGATCCATAATTTATACATTAGGGAATTAAGGTTAGGAGAAGTTAAGTAAACTTCCAAGGTTAAATGGCCCCTAAGAAAGTGATGGAGGTAAATAGAATCACAGGCTGCTGGCAAAGCCTGCACTGTTAACTGTTAAAATCATCGAATAGTAAAGCACTTATCAAGAACCTTGCAAAGAGAATGTTTAGTAAATGATAACTGCTATAGCTATAAAAAAAGTGGGAAAAAATTAGCAATTGACTCATTGTCTAAAGACACCAACGGCAAACTTCCCTGGTGGTCCAGTGGCTAAAACTCCATGTTCCCGGTGCAGAGGGCTCTTGTTCCATCCCTAGTTTGGAAACTAGATCCCGCATGTCGCAACAAACACCCAGAGAAGCCAAATGAATGAATAAATAAAAATTTTAAAAGATAGCATCTTAAAAAAACAAAAGACACCTGTCATTCTCATTTTTGGCATATTTCCTTCCAGTCTTAAAGGAATATTTCAAACATACCAAAAATCCAGAAGATAAGACACTGACGGTTCTGTTGATGTCTTTTTGTAAGAACACAAAACTTAGTAGATTAGGTGGTTCTAGCGCCAATACCGGAGAAGGCAATGGCACCCCACTCCAGTACTCTTGCCTGGAAAATCCCATGGATGAAGGAGCCTGGTAGGCTGCAGTCCATGGGGTCGCTAAAAGTCGGACACGACTGAGCGACTTCACTTTCACTTTTCACTTCGCTGCATTGGAGAAGGAAATGGCAACCCACTCCAGTGTTCTTGCCTGGAGAATCCCAGGGACAGGGGAGCCTGGTGGGCTGCCGTCTATGGGGTCGCACAGAGTCGGACACGACTGACGTGACTTAGCAGCAGCAGCAGCAGCGCCAATACTCTTAGATATTTTTTCCCCATGCTTATTTTTCCTTAAATTACTAGTCATACCACATCATTTTCCATCTTTTAAAAATCCTATCTTGAGCATTTCCCCAGCATATAAATTATGCTACATGATTTCTCATGTTACATATATTATACTGTATGGATGAAACAAGATTGATCAATTCCTCATTGCTGAGCATTTACGCTCTATCTCAGCAACATTATCATTACACAGCGATCTTTCTTCAAGTATCTGATAATTCCCTTTGGGCAACTTTCTAGAAAGGCCGAAAGGTCAGAGACTGTGCTTCTCATTAAGGTTCTTTACACTTCCCTACTAAGTAACGCCGATGAATGGGAAATGGAAGGAGGCTGAGGTTTTTTGTTTTTTTTTCCCCCCACCTTTTAGAACGTGTTATTCAAGAATAACACACATACAGAAAAGTGCACCTATGCATGGAGCTCAATGGATTTTCAGAAACGGAACGGAACACACCGCGTACCCAGCACCCAGGTCCAGAAATCGAGCTCCGGGCCGCCTCGCCACTAGCCATCGCTAATATCTGAGGGGTCTTTAACGCCGCAAAGACCTGCTAATCCGATTATGTCTTTGGAAACTTACTAATGTAAGTTAATACTACTTCTATACAACCTAGACAACGAAAACGTGAGCTTAATGTTCTCGCAAACGCTTAACATTCTGATTCCGAGACAGGCGAAGAGCATAGGGGTTCAAATGGCCAGAGGGGCCCGTCCCGCTCGCGGCCCCGCGGGCGTCCTCCAGGCTCCCGGCGTGCATCGCGGCGATCCCGGCGTGCATCGCGG
>NW_011494644.1:12857860-12871528 GCF_000754665.1 Bison bison bison
ATGGGGCGTGCGGCGCGGAGCCGGGAGCCGCAGCTTCTCGGCCTGGAGCTCGGCGTGTGCTGGTGACCCGAGGAGAAGAGGCGGAGGCGACATGGAAGTGTAAGTGGTTCGCGGGCGTGTAGCGGGCTTTGGGCCGACGCTCACAGCTCGGGACGTCTCGGCCCTGGGAGCCGGCAGACGGGGGCCTGGGGCGACCTCTCGTCGCGGCGCGCTGGAAGGAAGGGGCTCCCACTCTGGCCGGCTGACCTTCGCGCCCACTCCCACCGCGTGCCCAGGTCGCGGGGCGGCGTGCAAGTTGGCCCAGCTGCCTTTAAGTGCCTGTTCCCTCCCTCATCCACTCACTCTTGTTGCAGGGGTCACCGTGGGGAGCTAGGCTCAGTGTCGGAACCGGGACTGAGGTAGAAAGCCCTGGGTCCAGCCTAGAGGTACCAGGAGGAAAGATGGGTAAATCCTGGGGTGGAGCTTTGTTTAGGGGCCGTGGGCTCCTGGGGAGGCCTTAGTCAGAAGAAGTGCTCTCCGAGTTTGATGGGAAGTTTGTGTATTTAGCCGTGTGTGTGTGTGTGTGTGTGTGTGTGTGTGTGTGTGTGTGGAGGGTAAAAGCCACTCTAACAATTTTAACTCCGCATAGCCTTTTCCGTGTCTGCTCATTGTTCCTCGTGCAAATGGAAGTTTTTGCGCCTATTGTGTAATGAATTTTTCCATGGTTGACAACTTACTTTGTTGTTTAGTCGCTCGGTCGTATCCGACTCTTTTGCAACGCAGTGGACTGCAGCACGCCAGGTTTCCCTGCCCATCACCATCTCCCGGCGTTTGCTCAAACTCATGTCCATTGAGTCGGTGATGCTATCCTACCACTTCGTCCTCTGTGTCCCCTTCTCCTGCCTTCAGTCTTTTTCAGTATCCAGGTCTTTTTGAAAGAGTCGGTTCTTCACATCAGGTGGCCGAAGTATTGGAGCATTAGCTTCAGCATCAGTCCTTCCAATGAATATTCAGGGTTGATTTCCTTTACGTTAACTTATAGTCATCCGCATATTGTGTTTTCTTTGGCACTGATTAATACTTATATTTTCCTTTATGTTTTTGTGCCTCGTGTTTAATGTCTACATGTACTAGTGTTTTTCAGGCTTAAAAAAAAGCACAGTAGCTATATGTAAATGAAAGCCTCCTAAGACAATACCATACACTCTGATACTCTCTTCTCTTTTATTAAAATAGAATGTTAACCCACTAAATTGATTTTGCAATCCACTGCTGCTGCTGCTAAGTCGCTTCAGTCGTGTCCGACTCTGGGCGACCCCATAGACGGCAGCCCACCAGGCTCCCCCGTCCCTGGGATTCTCCAGGCAAGAACACTGGAGTGGGTTGCCATTTCCTTCTCCAATGCATGAAAGTGAAAAATGAAAAGTGAAAGTGAAGTCTGTCAGTCATGTCCAACTCTTAGCGACCCCATGGATTGCAGCCTATCAGACTCCTCCATCCATGGGATTTTCCAGGCAAGAGTACTGGAGTGGGGTGCCATTGCCTTCTCCGTGCAATCCACTAATGAGGTTTCATATGAAACTTGAAAAAACATGCACATATATTACTCTAGTCCAACCCATTATCAGTTTTTCCCTCTTCACTAAGCATTTCCTGTCAGCATACAAATCTGTTTTAATTTATCTGTCTTAAAAAAAGATCCCTTGTCTTACTAAACTCTGCCAATGGATGGAGGCAGTCCTGGTCCCCTCGCTGTGACTCAGTTGGGAAGCCAAGGCAGGCATGGACAGGTGAAAAGGGCTAGATGGTGACCTGGAGTAATTTATGAGTGAGCGACACAGACTTCATTTCACACATACACTTTTTTAAAAATACTAAAAGTATGGCCAGACCAGGGGGCAGGGGCAGTAATTCTCACACACTACTGATGATAATATAACTTGATTCAGTTCTTTTGAAGACTCATCTATATCAAGAGCCATAAAAATGGCCGTGGAGTGGTGGGACCAGATGAAGAGGCTCTTCAGTTCTTGTTTGCTTTCTGCCATAAGGGTGGTGTCTGCATATCTGAGTTTATTGATGTTTCTCCTAGCAATCTTGATTCCAGCTTGTGCTTCATCCAGTCTGGCATTTCTCAGGATGTACTCTGCATATAAGTTAAATAAGCAGGGTGACAATATACAACCTTGATGTGCTCCTTTCCCAAGTTTGAACCAGTCTGTTGTTCCATGTCCAGTTCTAATGGTTGCTTCTTGACCTGCATACAGGTTTCTCAGGAGGCAGGTAAGGTGGTCTGGTATTCCCACCTCTTAAAGAATTTTCCACAGTTTATGATCCACACAAAGGCTTTAGCATAGTCAGTGAAGCAGAAGTAGATTTTTTTTTTAAATTCTCTTGCTTTTTCTATGATCCAGCGGATGTTGGCAATTTGATCTTTTCTAAATCCAGCTTGAACATCTGGGAGTTTTGGGTTCATGTACTGTTGAAGCCTAGCTTGGAGAATTTTGAGCATTACTTTGCTAGCATGTAAAATGAGTATAATTGTGCAGTAGTTTGAACATTCTTTGGCATTGCCCTTCTTTGGGATTGGAATGAAAACTGACCTTTTCCAGTCCTGTGGCCACTGAGTTTTCCAACTTAACACTTGGTATGCATATGAATAAAGGTAAAAATTGCTGAGTAGAAAAAAATTCCTTGTCCGTCCCCACATCCTGTCTACCTGTGGCTCCTTTTCTGCTTCCTTTCACCAGAAAACTTCTTAGAAGTGTCGTTTACTCTTTATTTCTTTCTGTCATTCTTTGAGTTTCCATCCTCACTGGTCTGCAGAAATGGGTCTTATGTAGATTTACCTATCTTGTCAAGCCCAGAAGTTGATTTTCTGACCTCAGCTTTCTCTCCATCCCTTGGCAGTAATTGGTACAGAAACTCTTGGCTTTGTGACATGCTCTTCTGGATTTCTTCCTGCCTCAAGGACTACTTCTCTGTCTGCTTTCCTGGAACCCCCTTCCTTGCTTGGCTTCTAAATGTTGAAGCATTTTAGGGCTCAGTCCTGGGACCCTTACTCGCCATACTCTCTCCCCTGGTCATTTTACCCATCTATATGAAAATGATTCCCTAGAATGTATTTCTAGCCCTTCTCTCTTAGCCGTATACTTGCCTTGACCAGAAATTGAGCCCTGTTTCCTCACCGCTAAATCTAGTCCATCAGCCACTCCGGTCATCTCCAACTTAAGAATGAATTTTGATCGCAGTAACTTTTCACTGTCCCCGCTGCTAATTTTGTTGTCAGTCTTCTCTGGTTCGGATTAAACAATAGCCTTTGGTTTTCACGCTTGCCCTGCCCCCTCCATTCTGTTTCCACACAGCAGCCAAAGTGAATTAAAATATTAGATCAAATCACTCTCTGTGTAAAAATCCTTCCTTGCTTTTCTGTTGTGCTTAGAGGATATCTGCATTTCTTAGTAGGACCACAAGACCCTGTTTAACCTCACGCACTCACCAGCGTGGTCTCTTGTCATATACCCTCCCCTGCACACACACACTTTCCACTGGTAGGCAAGTAATTAGGGTAACCCTCCAAGCCCTTTGCTACTTCCAGGGCTTTGCACTGCTGTTCCTTCTTCCTGGTATACTTTTCCTCCTGTTCTGCCCTTTTCTTACCTCTTTGACATCTCAGGTTGAGTATCCTTTTTCAGTGTTTTTCCTCTTTGGTAAATCTGAAGTCAGTCCTGCTTTTTGTCTCTCACAGAACCTTGGTTTATTTTCCCCTTAAATAATTACAAATAACAATAGTAGATGTATGTTTGTCTGGTGCTTTGTCTTCCTCGTGAGAGTGTAGGTACCGTGAAGGCAGGACCAGTGTGTGTTCACCTAGCGCTTAGCACTGCACCTGGCATACAGTAGGCCTTGACAAATATAGTCAGCCTTCTGTATTTACTAGTTTTGTATCTGTGGGTTTCACATCCACAGATACAGAGGGCTAACTGTACTTGTTGAGTGAAGTAATATAAATAGTACTTCAGTAGTTTAAGAAGTTAAATTAATATAAATTAATGAGCTAGTTTCTTGATTGCTTAGCATATCAATTTTCTGATTTTCCAAAGTGAAATGATTTCAGTCAAGAAGTTTTTCTCTGGTAGTAACCTGCCCACTTCTTCCAAGAAGTCATTGATCAATCAAGAATTCTGTGGCTAGCGGTTTTGGGAAAATGAGGTTTTCTGAGGTAGGCGTGTGGTTTGGGGATGGCAGGGCCCCTGGAATGGGATGGTCTGGACGCCTAACTTCATATCTTGGCTGGTCTCCAGCATGAGGTGTGATCTCGGACAGTGTGGTCCTCAGGATCTTCAGGAGACCCCTGGGTTTCTGAGAGGGCAAATGTGTTGTACCTCTGCCAGGCAGCCCTAGGACCTGCAGTGAGGAGGCACGGATGGAAGAGTCCCGTGAGTTTTCACTTTTTTTTCCTAACTACCTAGTGTATATGAATGATACGTATAATATACACTAGAAGTTTTTTAAGGTTAAGGAATATTTATGCTTTATTTGGTTGAAAGGGAGAGTTGAAAAATGAAAACGTTTTCACCATCACGTCAGATGAAAGGATACCAAATATTCATAGCAAGATTAAGTATTTGTATGCATGAGGTATTTGTTGTTTGACTGACTTTGTCTAATGCCTCTGGGTTATTTATATGCCTGGAAGACTTTGTGTTCATCCTGTTATTCTTGAAGTTAAGATACAGAGTTAGGAAAAATGGACTTTCTTCTGTATCATCTTTTTGAAAGAGTGTCAGAATTTCCTTCATCTTTCAACTGGAAATACTGATGTTTAGAGACATTAGCTAAGAGGTCCTACAGCAGGTCAGGAACAGGGCTGAAAAGAGGATACTTTGTTTGCTGGCTCCCAAGTGCATGCTACACTTTAACTTGTTCATTGACTTTGAAGGTTGCTCAGTTTTCTTGGAGCAGAGTTTAGCTTTTCCGAACAGGACTTCAATCAGTAACATAGATTTGAGCAATTCCGTTCGTCATTGTGTTCATAAGAGTTGACTGCGTGATAGTAACTAGGCACTGTTTGCTTGGACTTCTTTGTGCGTGTGTGCCTCGAAGGAAAGTCTGTCAGTAGATCGTTTTGTCCTGTTTATTCAGAATTTGGTTTTCCAGTAGTTGTTTGTGTCCATTAAATTGATTCAGCAAGTTAAGCAGATTTTACAGGTTAAATTTCAAATAGCAAGTCAGCTAAGGAGCTTAAATGACTGCCCTCTTGTAAGTATAGATTCACACAGTCTTTAAAATTCACTTGGAATATTTACTTTAAATATAAGTAATATCAGTACTATTCTAAGTCCTACAAGAGAGTATGAAGGAAAAAAAAATTGGAAGAGAGGGTCCTTAATTACAAGTTATACTGATGTCTTTTTTAAAAAACCTGGAATTGTTTAGTTTTACATCTCCATTTTTCTCAAGTTTTTACCTTGAGAAATGTTAAACCCATGTAGCAGTTGCAAAAAGAGCATCACAAGTACCTGTATGTCCTTTACCTAGAGTCACCATGTAGGCATGCATGCATTTTCTCTACACACACACACACTTCTCACTCTCACACTCTCTCACTCTCTACTGAACTATTTGAGAATTATAGCTGTGTCATGTTATCAGTCTTAAAAAGGCATTTTCCTATGTATCTGTAATACCATCATCATACTTGGGGAATTTAGTGCTTATATAGTGATAGTGAAGTCGCTCAGTTGTGTCCGACTCTTTGTGACCCCATGGACAGTAGCCAACCAGGCTCCTCCGTCCATGGGATTTCCCAGGCAAGAATACTGGAGTGGGTTGCCCTTTCCTCCTCCAGGGGATCTTCCCAACCCAGGGATCGAACCTGGGTCTCCAGCATTGTAGGCAGACGCTTTACCGTCTGGGCCACCAGGGATCCCTAGTGCTTATATAACCACTATTATTAAAATGCAATCTATATTAAAATTTCATCAGTTGTCTTAATAATGTTTTAGCTAGATTTAGGAAACACTGTATTAGGATCCAGTCAAGAATCACACATTGCCTTTGTTGCCAGGGTTCTTTAACCTCCTTCACTCTAAGACAGTTTCCTAGCCTCTTTTTGTGACATTGGTATCAGGACAAATGATAGTGATATTTGAAGAATCTGGGCCAATGGATTTGAAGAAGGTTCCTCAGGTTGCATTTGTCTGATTATATCCTCTTAACTAGGTTTAAATGAGCCATTTTTGGACTGGATTGCTATAAGGCATGTTTCCTTCTCAGTGCATCACATCATCATTATTGGTGCTGTTGAGTTAGATAACTCGATTAAGATGTTTCTCAAATCTCACCATATCCTGTTCTCAGCAGCCTGCCAGTTGGTGGTGGTTACAGTAACTTCTTCAGGATAAAAGCTGCATTAAAAAAAAATTTCCGCAATACACACTACTCATTTAGGACTTAGTAAAAACACACTGTATTCATTGATTTTTTTGTTGTTGTGTTTCCACACCAATCAGCACGTGAAACTTCCCTGACCAGGGATCAGACTTGTGCCTCCTGCAGTGAAATTGCAGAATTTTAACCATGGACCACCAGGGAAGCCCTATATTTTATTGAATGAAGGAATGCCTAGAATTTTTTGCATTTACTCCATTAGTATTTAGCTGGGTAAAAAAATATATATATATTAATATCTTCCTAATAAAATATCAGTGGATAAATTAGCTGTGCCCACCAGAGTGCAAGATGCAGTAAGATCCATTGTTCTCCTGGCCCCAAAACACAGGTTCATGACAATATGACAATATACCTGGAAGGGAGCGCCTATCCTTTGTATATTGACTCTAGAAAAGGCAGGAGACGTTCCCAGGATTCTCTCAGTTAACAGCATGGTTGGGCAGTGGGGCAGTACTTGAACAGCCAGGACAGATTTCCCAGGGCCTAGAATAGTCTGCATGACTGAGGAGGGGCTGGGACTTGGAGATGAACTTGTCACGGTGGTACCTGGGATGCATCCACTGGCCTTGAGAAAGAACAGCATTTGTAATTCCTCACCACCCTGTTCCAGGAAGGGCTGTTTTGGTACCCCTGAATGTTATGGCACACAGGGAATTGTAATTCAATTTCAAGCAGAGATCATAAGAGGGCTCTTGGGCTGACTTCCTGATTAAGTAGTCAAGGATGACATGTGGCTTGATTTGTCATTTCCAGTTTTAAATGAACCTTGTCATGGCCCCTAATTATGCATTATCCTTCCTGTGTCAGGTTCCTTTTAAATATATTCTCTGTGACCTAAATGCCATTGTCATTTGCGCAAAGCCTCACTTGATGAAATCCTGGCTCTCTGTTGAATGACTGGTAACCTTTGGTAAGCCTTGTGCTTTTTTGATTACGGTGCTGACAGCACTGTGTGATGACCTAAGGTCTCGGCTGAATGCTGTGTCAACTTCTTGCTTGTTTTGCTTTATTTATTGACTGGGGAAACCGCCCATGTTTTTGAAACTTTGTGTCCTCGTTTTCACCTTACAGCCCCTCTCCTAGTTTAAGAACAGACAGTAATTTTTGTTGCACATTATGTCAAATACAAACTCCTTGGTGAGTTGATTCTGTATTACTGATCTCCATCCAGTTTTATTTTTTACAATCCCATAGTTATTGTCCACTTCAGTTTTTTCTTTTTTACTGTGTGCCCTTGAGCACAGTTTTTAATCTTTGCACCTGTTTCATCATCTATGAGGAAGAATCATAATAGCTCGTACATCACAGGCTTTTTAGTGAGAATTAAAGTGAAATGATGTCTAACAGCTTTCCTTTAGGGCGATCCTAGTAAACCACCGGCTGTTACACTTTTAAAATTTGTGTTTTCCTTTCATCCTCAGAACAGCTTTTTGAAGTAGGAAGAGGTGGTGGTGGTAGCACAGGCAGAAGTGGTAATAGACTGTGTTCCAGGTACTTCACATGTTTCAGCTCAATCCTATAAAAATCTTAGGAGGTTGGTACTATAATTGCCATGTTATAGATGAGGAAATGTAAGCACAGAAGGGTTCGATAACTTGCCCAAATTCACATATCTAATGGAGGATGGAGCTGGATTTAGAATCCAGGCTACACTTCTGAGTACTAGTTTATCTTCACTTTTTGTTTTATATGGGGATGCTTAGGGGGTGGTAATTAACTCATTAAAACTCAGGTAAGTGGCAGAGCTGGAACATGAACCCAGATTTGTCTGATTTCAAAACTGTGTTTTTTGGAAATTGAAGTAGAGTTGATTTACAGTGTTTCAGGTATACAGCAAAGTGATTCAGCGATACATACATATATATTCTTTTTCAGATTCTTTTCCATTATAGATTATTATAAGATATTGAATATAGTTCCCTGTGCTATACAATAGGTCAAAACTGAATTCTTAATTGTTACTAATGAATTTGCATTCTTACTATAGACCGTTAAGAACAGTATGTACTTTTTGATGCGATACTGTAGAATGGATCAGTGGTCATTTAATGCAAGTTACACTGCTGCGCTCATTCATACGTGAAAGTGACATTTTGCCTTGACTGTTGCACAGGGGTCAGGGTTTTGACCACTGCTCTACACGTGAACTCTGCCTGTTGAGTTGACAGTGAAGATAAACACCTTGGGAGTTTTGTGCCAATCTGGCAGGATTCCTGACATTGCTGGGATTTCCAGGAGTGATGTTAGTGTTAAGGGTCTCATTTCTGGTGATCCAGCAGGAAAACTTAGCTGCCCAAAATGTCGACAGCTGGTGGAAGGCAGAGGTGCTGGAGAGGGGGCATAGCTGTGGGATGAGGCGGCACTCTGTTTCTCCAGCTAATTCTAGCACCCTCTGTTTATTGCCATCCCCCTACTCCTGTGGTTTGGCCCACGGGTTCTTCCTACTACTAACTTCCTCTTGATGTCTGACTTCTCTTTAACTTCTGCCTACTTGGACCATGGATAAGTAGAGTATCTTAGTAACCTACCTGATAATGGGTTTGTGATATACCTCAGTTTTAAAGAGGAGAATTTGCTCTGAATTTGCATCGCCAGCTAAACCAGTGAGATTTAGGACATTTCTCAATTTGGGGGTTGTAGTCCCCAAGTTTCTGAACTGGACTACTGAATCTTAACAGAGGGATTATTTTATATATTTTGTTCCCACAGAGGGATAGGAACCCAGACTAATGACAGTTCGCTTTGTTTTGCAGGAAGGATGCCAATGCTGCACTGCTCAGTAACTATGAGGTAAATTGCTTTGCACTGTTGTGTTTTCCTCTCTGATTGTTTGCCCTCTGCCTCTGAAGGCTGCTGAATTAGTTTTGGTTAGAAATGACTGAATTCATTTGGATTTCCCATTTAAAATAAGAGAGATGGCACCATCTGGTGGACTTTGGAATGCTCTTAGCTTGGTAAATCACACACAGTAATTCAGGAAAGCTGAGAAGGCTCTAGCTCATGTAGGCAACCATCTCCAAATGCTAGAGATTTTAGATCTTCATTTGGGATGCCTTCATAGGATGGAAGTATCTATTTTGGAACTGTTTCTGTTTGTAAAAATTTTCTATTAAAAAATGTGTGCCTTTTCCAAATTAACACTCTTTAGCTGTAAAATGCTTTTGTAAGTTATTATTTTGATCCTCATAATGGTCTCATAGGTATTAACACCTTCATTTTGGAAGTGAGAGTTTAGTTGACTCACCAGACTGAAGCAACTTAGCAGCAGCAACAGATTTGGAATTTGGGGGCTTGAGAGTTGGGTTGCTGGGGAAAGAAAGGAAGGAAGGAAAAAGGTTGGTGAGAGCGGAGATAGACCATTATTTCTGCTTACTTTCTATTATACCTGGGTGTTGTTTGGTAATAGCAAAACCATCTGATAGGTTAATTCTGGGTATAGCAAGAACAATTCATATATTCGTCAATTTTTCTTAGGTCAGGATCTAAACTCAGGAAGACTTAGAGGAGATTTAAGTCTTCATTGTGTGATATATGTAGAAGGTAGTAGAATTAACACAGTGGGCCGTATTCTTTCCTTCCTAAAGGTTCATCTTAAATGGGTTCTAGTCATAACAGGAAGGAGATGGTCAAGCCATTGGCTTTTAGAAATCTCCTTGTCTGTTAGGCCTCTGGACAAGGTGTTTAGCGTTTTATCCATTTGTGAACGTTGCATTAATGGGGTCTCAAGCCACTATATCTGAAAGGACCGACAGGCAGGGGACGGTTGCATTATATCTAGTCGTTACTATGTCGTGATACTGTGCTTCTCACAATTTTCTGGTATAATCTCCAAAATAGGAGAGAGATTTCCTCCTGACCCTTCTTAGCACTAATACACATGTTTCTTCCTTGTGGGAAAAGTTTACTTCTAAAGTTCTATAGCATTTCTGTCCCTCCCCCCCCCCCTTTTTTGGTAAACCACTTTTATCACTTCCCTCATAATTTTTCTTTTCCAGAAATAAAATAGATTTTCATATTGGAGAAGAAGCAACATCTTTTTTTTTTTTTTAATTTGTTGTCGGAAAAATTTTTTTAATTCAGGTATAATCAAATATGTTATATTAGTTTCAGGCATATGACATAATGATTTGATATTTGTGTATACTGCAAGATGATTTCCACAATAAGTAATTAATTAACATCATAGTCACATAATTTTTTTTTCTTGTGATGAGAACTTTTTAAGATTTACTGTCTTAGCAACTTTCAGATATGCAGTACAGTATTAACCAGAGTTGCCATGCTGTATGTTATATTCCCATGGTTTTCTTTTATAATTGGAAGTTTGTGACATCTGAACACTTTGATCTGTTCTGTCACCCTCCCTGCTGTCTCTCGCATGCATCTATTCTTTATGTCTATGAGCTTGGATTTTGGTTTTGTGTTGTTTTTAAGATTCCACATGTAAGTAAGATCATAGAGTATTTATCTTTCTCTGCTTTATTTTACTGAGCATAATGCCCTCAAATTCCATTCATGTTGCAGTTGGCAAGATTCCATTTTTTATGACTGAATAATATTCCTCTGTGTGCATGTGTGTGTATAAATATATATATATGTATATATATATATATATACATACACATGTGCACACACACGCATATGCCACATTTTCTTTATCCATTCATCTGTAAATGGGCACTTTAGGTTATTTCCTTACCTTGGGTATTATAAATAATGCTTCATATATCCTTTCAAATTAGTGTTTTTGTTTTCTTTGGATAATTATCCAGAAGTGGAATTACTGACTCATATGGTAGTTCTGTTCTTAATTGTTTGATAATCCTTCCCTGTTTTCCGTAGCGGATGCACCAGTTAACATTCCCAGCCATCGTATGCAATGGCTTCCTTTTCTTTATATCCTCACCAGTACTTATTTCTTGACTTTTTGATAATAGCCGTTGTAATAGGTGTGAGGTGATAATCTCATTGTGGTTTTGATTTGCATTTCCCTCATGATTAGTGATGTTGAACATCTTTTTGTGGACCTGTTGGCCATCTGTATGTATTCTTTGAGAAAATGCCCATTTTAAAATTGGATTATTTGGTTTTTTGCTTTTGAGTTGTAGGAATTTACGTATTTTGGATATTAACCCCTTATCAGCTAATAATTTGCAGACATTTCCTCCCGTTCAGTAGGCTGCACTCTGTTGATGATCTCCTCTGCTGCGCAGCAGCTTTTTAGTTTGAAGTTGTCCCACTTGTTGATTGTTGCCTTTGTTGCCTTAGCTTTTGGTGTTGAATCCGAAAATTCATTGCCAAGACCAGTGTCAAGGCGCTTGCTGCCTGTGTTTTCTTCTGGGAGTTTTATGGTTTCAGATCTTCCGTCAAGTCTTTAATCCATTTTGAGTTAATTTTTGTGTATGGTTTATGTAGTGATCTAGTTCCATTCTTTTCCATATGGCTGTCCAGTTTTCCCAACACCGTTTATTGAGACTATCCTTTCCCCATTGTATATTCTTGGCTCTTTTTTCATCAGTTGTTAGCTGTGTATGTGTGGGTTTATATCTGGACTCTATTCTGTCCCATTAATCTCTGCATCTCTTTTAGGCCAGTACTGTGCTGTTTTGATTACTATAGCTTTGTAATATAGTTTGAAATTGGGGAGTGTGATGCCTGTAGCTTTGTTGTTCTTTTTCAAGATGGCTCTATTCTGGGTCTTTAGTGGTCCATACAAATTTTAGGGTTCTTTTTCTGTGAAATGTGCAATTGGAATTTTGATAGGAATTGCATTGAATCTGTAAACTGCCTTAGGTAGTCTGGACACTTTAACAATATTCTTCCAATCCACAAGCATTTATTTGTGTCTTGACTTTTTCTTTTATCAGTGTCTTATAGTTTCCACTGGACAGGTCTTTTGCCTCATTGGTTAAATTTTTTCCAAGGTGTTTTGTCTTTTTTGTTACAATTATAATGATTGGAATTGTTTTTTTTTTTAATTAGTGTATAGAAACACAGCAGATTTCTGTATGTTGGTCTTGTATCTTGCAACTTTACTGAGTTCATTTCTTAGTTCTAACAGTTTTTTGGTGGAGTCTTTAGGAGTTTCTGTAAATAATACCATGTAATGTGCAAATAGTGACAGTTTTAATTCTTCTTTACATCCCTTTGGATGCCTTTTATTTCTTGTCTTGACTGATTGCCCTGTCTAGGTCTTCCAGTACTAAGTTGAATAAAAGAGGCAAGAGTGGGCATCCTGGTCTTATTCCTGATCTTAAGAGGAGAAGCTTTTTGCTTTGCACTGTTGTGTGCAGTGTTGGCTCTGGGCTTATCATGTATGGCCTTTACTGTGTTGAGGTACGTTCCCACTATACCCACTTTGTATAGAGTTTTATGGTTTATATTGATAGGAAACACTTGAAATAGCTTATGTAAACAAATGAATTTATACTGTTTGACTTAGATAAAATAACATCTTTAAAAAGTCAGATGCTTTTTGGATTCATTTGCTCTAATGCAAGAGTTTGGAGGAGGGTTTATGAGAAGAAAGAGGTGTTCTATTTATCCTTCAAGATCATTGACCTTGGAATAGATACATTTCTCAAACTTATCTATGAAAATTTTTTGTATATCTCTTCCTAGGTGTTCCAGTTACTAACTGATTTGAAAGAGCAGCGTAAAGAAAGTGGAAAGAATAAACACAGTTCTGGGCAACAGAACTTGAATACTATCACATATGAAGTAAGTCTAGGTTTCCAGAGGGTCTATCCAAACTACTGTTAAAGGGGGTTGGTTTATCTTGCTGCTGACTGGCCACCGAATCATGACTATCCATTATCTGATTTGAGAAGTTTTACTGTAACTCCGTTTTTATTCTGTTTATAGAAGTGGAAAGAGTTTGGGCAATTGCAAGTGTTGGCCAACTGCAAAGTTTACAGGAGGGAATAATAAAAAACCTGCCCTCACTTCTAATACCAATTGCAAGTCAGAGCGCCCCAAGAGAACCCTCAGGTTCAATAATTCACTGAAAGTACTCATAGATCTTGCTAAAAGCTATTATATTCACAGTTACAGGTTATCACAAGGAAAAGATAAAGATTAAAATTGGCCTAGGGACGAAGCAGTTGGGGCAGGTGCCAGGAGAAATATCATAGGCAGAGCTTCCTTTGTTCTCTAATGTGGAGTTAGAACATGCTTCTCTCGAAGTCAGTGTGCGTTAATACACTCAGAACATTTTCAACCAAGGAAGCTCCA
>NW_011494644.1:12871628-12916405 GCF_000754665.1 Bison bison bison
CTCCACCAAGTTTTGGTGTCCAGTTTTTACTGGACATGATTGATTGATTGATTGCCTGTGTAGTTCATGTCAGCCTCCAGGTCGGTTGATATGGCATGACCCAAAGCCTCTACTCTCAGTCTTACTGTTAAGACTATCCAGTAGGACGTCATGCTCCCAGACAAACACACTCCTATTAGGTGTAATGTTCCAAGCGTATGAAGACTACCGCCTGGAAGCAGAGGGCAAAGGCCAGATCATCTATTTTGGCAAAAACAAATTCTTTATAACAGCGGAAGTGATACTTTTTTATGGTAGAAAACTTAGAAAGTACCAAAATGTATAAAGAAAGTATTAAAAGTAATTTATAATCTTAATATCTAATTGATAGTTTGTTGCATTCTCTCCCATTCTTATGCTTTGTTCTTAAAAAAGAGCATTTAAGCTGTTATATGTTTGATTTTGTATCTGTCATTTTAATTTATTTTTTCTTGTTATTTATTTGCTTTCAGTTTTCGTTTTGTTTTATAAAGATTTGGATTTAATTGTCTTCTAATTTATCTTTTCAAAGACATTAAAAAACTTGCCTTAAATCATCATAATCTCTTTTAAGGAAAATAAGGGATTTAACACTTGTCATCATTCCTTCCTATCTGATTTTGTTCATTTAATTATGTGTTTAGAATCCTAGAATCATTTATCAGTCATGTTCTTTTACTTTATATAGTTCATCTCTTTAATGTCTATAGTTCATTCAGAGCTATTTGTCTAACGCTTGCTTTTTCTTTTTTTTCCGTAGACATTAAAATACATATCAAAAACACCATGTAAGCACCAGAGTCCTGAGATTGTGAGAGAATTTCTGACAGCAATGAAAAGCCACAAGTTGACCAAGTAAGTAAAAATAATCTTAAGTGGGGAAAGACTGACACATAATGAAAATGATAGCTTGCAAAAGTCATCCTTTGCAACTGTGTGTTTATATTTAGTTGGGTTTTAATCAATACGCAGTGCTCTTTTACAGTAGGATCCTAGGATTGTATATGAGACAACTGAGACTTCCACCCTGGGATCCTTCTAGGGCCAGAAATAGAACACAGTGGGCTTTTTAATCTCAAAAAATCTCCCCCAAATCTGTCCCTTAACCTCTTCTCAACATTCAGACTAAATTGGTTGAAAAATAGGATTTATAAATTACGAGCTTTTGATCAAGTTGGTGAATTAAGTCATTTGACATTTGTGGGGCAAAAATGGCTTGATAATACTCTGTTTGCTCTTCTTGTGCCCAGTTACTTTCTTGATGACTTTCCTGAATAAGTTCAGTTTGAGTAAGTGAGTGAGTGAAGTCGCTCAGTTGTGTCCAACTCTTTGCGACCCCATGGACTGTAGCCTACCAGGCTCCTCCCTCCATGGGATTCTCCAGGCAAGAGTACTGGAGTGGGTTGCCATTTCCTTCTCCAGGGGATCTTCCCGACCCAGGGATTGAACCTGGGTCTCCTGAATTCCAGGCAGACGCTTTAACCTCAAGTTAAGTTTGTAGAAATTAAAAGCATCATTAAGAATTAGAGCAAGAGTTTCCATGAGAAAAAACTAACCCTGGTCTTTTAGAATTAATAACACAGCTGATAAATCCAAAAAAGGCATTTGTCATTCATTCAGAATAATCAGAAATCTTCTTTTGGAGGCAACATTTGGTATTGTTTCAGGCACACGGCTGGTGCATTGTCAGTAAACTAGTGCCCTTCTCCCTTGCTTCTCTTCTCTATGAAGACAAATCTTTTCAAATGTGTGCCTGTATGTGTTTATGTATGTTTATTTATAGTTTTACTTTTGTGATAAACATAACATAAAATGTACCATTTCAACCACTTTTAAGTCTAAAGTTCATTTATAGTATTCACACTGTTGTGCAGTCAACATCCAGAACTGTTTAATCTTGTAAAACAAACTATACCAATTAAACAACTCTCCATTTCCTACTTAACCTAGCCCCTGACACCACCGTTTGGTTTGTATGAATTTGACTACACTTAATACCTTGTATAAATAGAATCGTACAGTATATGTCTTTTTACAAAATCTGAATATTTTTTAATATTGTGGTATTTTTATTTTAGCCATTTTAAAAAAACATTTGTTTGTTTATTTTTGGCTATGCGGGGTCTTTGTTGCTGTGCACAGGCTTTTTTGAGTTGCGGTGAGCAGGGCCTGCTTTCTAGTTGGGTGTGGGCTTCTCATTGCGGCGGCTTCTCTTGTTGCTCTAGGTTCATGGGCTCAGTAATCGTGGCACCCATGCTTAGTTGCCCTGAGACATGTGGTATCTTTCTGCTCCATGGATCAAACCTATGTCCTCTGCATCGGCAGGTGGATTCTTAACCACTGGACCACCAGGGAAGCCCTATTTCTAACCATTTATAAGTGTGCAGTTTAGTGGCATTAGATAGAGTCAGTTGTACAATCATCTCTGCCATCCATCCAAAGGATAGGTTTTCATCATGCCAAACTAAAACCATATACCCATTAAACAATGAGTCCCCATCCTCCCTTCTCCCTCTGGTAACCACCAGTCTGCTTTGTATCTCTGACTTTGGCTACGTTATTTGTTCTTTCTGGTTATTTCATTTATAACGTCTTCTGGTTATTTCATTTATAACGTCTTTCTGGTTATTTCATTTATAATGTCTTCAGGGCTCATTAATGCTGTAGAGTGTGTCAGGGTGTCCTTTTGGAGGCTGCATACTGTCCCATCTTATGTATGTGTGACATTTTGTTTATTCATTTATCCATTAGTGTATATATTTGGGTGATGTCTGCCTTTTGGCTGTTATGCATAATGGTACTGCTGTGAACACAAGTGTATAAATACCTCTTGGAGATTCAGCATTCAGTTCTTTTGAGTATATACCCAGAAGCCAAATTGCTAGATCTTAGGATAACTGTATTTTTCATTTTTTGAGAAACTACCATACTGTTTTCCCTAGTGGCTGCTCCATTTTACATTCCCACAGGCAATGCACAGGGTTCTTATTTCTTCACATCCTCATCAACACTATTGGGTAGCCCAGAAGGTTAGTTCCAGTTTTTCGTAAGATGTTATGGGAGACCCTGAGCGAACTTTTTGGCCAACCCAATACATATTTTAAAGAATGTTAAGAGGACAAAAATAGTCTTTCGTGTTTACTTAGAATTTTACTATTTCTTTTCATCATTCATTCCTGTTCATGTTTACTTTTTAGCATTTACTTCAGCCTAAAGAGCTTCTACTAGCACTTCTTTGAGAACAGGCCTGCTGGCTACAGTTTTCTTAGTTTTGGTTCAAAGGGGAGTGTTATATATATTCTTTCATTTTGAAAGGATAGTTTCAAGGGGTTGAGTGATCTTTTCTTTCAGCTCTTGAAAGATGTTAGTTTAAAAAGTCCTGTGACTGCTTTCAATACTTTTCTTTATATTTGGTCTTTGAAGGATTTAATTATGATTTTTTTTAAAGTTTATCTGCTGAACTTCTTGGTTATGTAAATTTTTATTTCTTACCCCAGTTTGTGAAGTTTTGGACCACTATTTCTTTAAACATTTTTTTCTGCCCCAAGTCTCTTCCGCCTGTCATTCCAGAACTCCAAAGACGCAACTGTTAGAACTCTGATAATTTTTCTACATATTCCTAAGGCTTTGTTTTTATTGTTGTTGTTTTTTAAAGACAAAGTAAGTTTTACACTGAAGTATGGTTGATGTAGCGGAGAAGGCAATAGCACCCCACTCCAGTACTCTTGCCTAGAAAATCCCATGGACGGAGGAGCCTGGTGGGCTGCAGTCCATGGGGTCGTGAAAAGTTGGACACGACTGAGGAACTTCACTTTCACTTTTCACTTTCATGCATTGGAGGAGGAAATGGCAACTCACTCCAGTGTTCTTGCCTGGAGAATCCCAGGGGCGGGGGAGCCTTGTGTTCTGGCGTCTGTGGGGTCGCACAGAGTGGGACACGACTGAAGCGACTCAGCAGCAGCAGCAGGCTGATGTACAGTGTTGTGTTACTTTCAGGTGTATGGCATATTGATCGAGTTATCCATATATATATATATTTTTTAATTCTTTTTCATTATAGGTTATTGCAAGATATTGAATATAGATCCCTGTGCTGTGTTAGAGGTCCTTGTTGTTTATTTGTCTTATATATAGTGAATGTGTATCTCTTAATCCCAAATTCCTAATTTACCCTTCCCTTCCTTTGGTAATTATAAGTTTGTCTTC
Source organism: Bison bison bison (assembly GCF_000754665.1). Lineage (NCBI taxonomy): Eukaryota > Metazoa > Chordata > Mammalia > Artiodactyla > Bovidae > Bison > Bison bison. The sequence continues at coordinate 12,875,853 of NW_011494644.1, forward strand.
TGTGTCTGAGTCTTTTTCTGTTTTGTAAATAAGTTTATTTGGGGCCTTTTTTTTTTTGAAGATTCCACATGTGATATAATACATTTGTCTTTGACTTACTTCACTTAGTGTTGAAAGGTTGTTGTTGAATCACGCGAAGACACCAGGATTCTTGGCCCCCGGAGGAGAAGAATTCAATCCGGGGCCAGAGACGAGGCTTGATCGCTCAGAGCTTTTGTGTAATAAAGTTTTATTAAAGTATAAAGGAGATAGAGAAAGCTTCTGACATAGGCATCAGAAGGGGGCAGAAAGAATACCTGCTTGCTAGTGTTAACAATGAGGTTATATAATCCAAAGAATGTCTGGAGGTTGTAAAGACCTCATCAGACCTACTCCCATAATTTATATTTTAAGATAACACTGTCCTCAGGCAGGATATATCCTTGTAAAGACCAGGTCTACTCCCATAATTTACATTTTAAGATAACAGAAGGTTGAATCCAAAGACTGTCCTTAGGCAGGATACATTATTGTTATATAACCCTAAGGAATGTGGAGAAAGAAAAAAAAGTTTGTCCTTTCTTCCTCCTTGAGAATTCCAGACCCCTCTCTCCTTGGGGACCCCTAGACTCCCTACCAACCTGCCTAGGAAGTGACTGTCTCAGTGTGATAATCTCTAGGTCCATCCGTGTTGTTGCAAATGGTATGCATTCTTTTTTATGGCTGAGTAATATTCCATATTGTATATGTGTGTTTGTGTGTGTGTATACACGCCATGGCACCCCACTCCAGTACTCCTGCCTGGAAAATCCCATGGATGGAGGAGCCTGGTAGGCTGCAGTCCATGGGGTCGCTGAGGGTCAGACACGACTGAGCGACTTCACTTTCACTTTTCACTTTCACGCTTTGGAGAAGGAAATGGCAACCCACTCCAGTGTTCTTGCCTGGAGAATCCCAGGGACGGGGGAGCCTGGTGGGCTGCCGTCTATGGGGTCACACAGAGTCGGACACGACTGAAGTGACTTAGCAGTAGCAGTATACACGCCATATCTTCTTTAACCATTCGTCTCTTGATGGTCACGTAGTCCCTTTTGGGACTCTCAAAATGTATATGTTGGTTCATCACATGGTGTTCCACCAACCCCTTAGGCTTTATTCACTTCTCTTTAATCCTTTTTTCTGTTCAAGTTTACTGATTCTTTGTTTGGCCTGTTCAGATCTGCCTTTGAATCCCTCTAGTCATTTTCATGTTAGTCAATGTGCTTTGCAGCTCCAGAATTTCTTTTTGTTTCTTTCTGTCTCTTTATTGATATTTCCATTTTGTTCATGCATTGTTTTCTTGACTTTCTCCACATCTTTTAATTCTTGGAGCATCTTTAATGTTTTATTTATTTTTGAGATGGTTGTTTTAAAGCCTTTGTCTAGTAGACTTTCTATCGGGTTTTTTTCAGAGACCGTTAATTTTTTTCAGAGACAGTTAATTTGTTTATGTATTTGCATGGGCTATACTTAACTGTTTCTTTGTTTACCTTGTGAGTTCTTTGTTGGAAACTGGATGTTTGATCTAATAAAATCATAGCTCAAAATCAGATTTTCTTCCTTTTCCTTAGGCTTTCTGACTTTTGTTTATTGTTTACAATTTTTGTATTATAGTGGGCTGTTTCTGTGCTGAGAATCAGCTTGAGGTATAAACTCAAGGTCTTCTCAGTGTACCTTTTCTGAGTGTACCTCTTTCCCTAGGCATGCACAGTCTCTCTCTGATTTTCCCCACATATGTGCCTACTTTTCATTAAAGGTTGTTTCCGGAGACACATGAACATGCCAGGGCTCTAACAGATACCCTTGCAGGTATCTGCCTTGCTCCAGGCAGTGTTGTTCTGAAAACAACCAGTAGAGGGGGCTGCAGGGCCTTTCACTGTAGCTGGGTCTGGCTCCTCTGGAAGCAGGCAAACTTTATTTGCAGCCCATTGGAATTCATCTGGCCTCAGTGCCTGATGACTCAGGGGGCTGCTTGCCACGTACTATCAAGACCTGGATCACTTGTGCTAGCCAGTGCATTTTAAGACAGGAATCATGTGTGTGACAGAAACTGCTGAAATGCTCTTTAATTCTTTTTTCTGAATGTCCCCTGCTAGAGTTTTTCTTTTATCCTTTTCTCAGGAAGAGGAGATTCAAGATAATAGCCCCTCAGTGACCCGGTTCTAGTAATACAAACTGGAGCTCCATTAATTTGCTTGAAAACCTCCACTGCTAAAGTTCTTGAGGGTTTGATAGGAACCATGTTTTATTTGACTTTGGGTGTCAAAGTCCAAGAGTAATCTGGAGGCAGCAAAGCTCAGAGTAGATAGATGGGTGCAGGTTTCACTAACATCTGGAATGTGGTTACTCTGCTTAGAGAGCCTGGAGTCTCGCCCCTTGTTTCCCCACTGTGCGAACAGTTGTCTCTGGAACGTCTCCTGCAAGTCATTGCTACTCTAGCTCTTTGTTTTTCAACTCATGTTTATCTCATGCTAGGTTTGTCTTAGTAGGGATACAAAGATGAATAGCTACAGTGTAAGTGCTACGGCAGTGGGGACATAGCAGAGAGACACTGAAGTGTCAGAATTTGAGTGTATCATTTTGCCTGTGGGAGGTGACACTGGGTTTTCATATAAGGTAATAGTCAGCCAGATATAAGTGAGCACATGCTTTCTAAGCAGAGGGAACATGATATGCTAGAGCCTGGAATCAGGAAGTAGTTCCTGTGTAATGTTTGCAGTGTCATTTAATTGGAATATGAGTGCTTGGGGGACATGAAGGCATTTGAACCTAGAGAGACTGACAAACAGCAGATGTCCGTGGGTTCTGAAGGTTGAACGAAGAAAGTTTATAAACTGTGCGGACAGTGGGAAGATTAGAAGCAGGATAATGAGATGACCAGATTTTCATCTTTTAAAAGGTACTTTATTTGTAAGAATGAAGGTAGACTGAAAAAGTGGCAGACGCTTGAGGACAGGCCTTTGCCCTTTAGCCAAGAAGAATTGAAGTGGCTTGTAGAAATGGTGAGGGCGGGGCTGGGGACAGATACCTCGAAAGAAATAGAATCAGTAATTCTTAGTGTCTTAATATGGGCAGTGGGTGAGAGGGAAGAGTCGAGGATGATTCTGGCCTGTGTATTTGGCTCTTCACCAAGATGAGAAGTATGGAGAGAGGAACTGATTTGTTGGGAAAGGTAGTCAGATTGCTTTGGGATAGGTTGAGTTTGAGGTGTGTCTGGGGTGTTTAGGTGGCAGTTGGTTACAGAGGTCTGGAGATCGGCTCTCACTACATGAAGACATGAATTTCTTGGTTCTAACCTGTAATGGCAGATGAGATTGTGAGGTTTGGATGAAGAACTCTGTAGGGATGAAAGATGGCACCACAGGAATGCCACGGAGGCAAGCGGAAGAGGAAACCTGTAAAGAGATGAGGGAATAGAAAGCTAGGTGAATCAGGGAAGAATGGTGTGCGGAGGCTGCAAGGGCAGGTCGTTTTAAGGAGGGAGTGACCAGCAGTGTTCCAGAGACAGGGCAGGGCAGAGAAGCCCTCTAGAGTGATCAGTGTGGGGCACTCTGGGCCCCTAAATGAGAACAGTTTTGGTGATCATTTGGGGCAGGAGCTAAAGTGCAGTGAATTAAATGAAGGAGAGAAAGTGGAGACGATAAAAATGAGCCTCTGAAGTCAGGGGGAATGTTTGGACCCTCCATCCCCCAAAATGGTCCTGCAGTACATGTGGTCCTGTGACTTAACTTCAGCTGGGCTCAGCTCCTGGGGTGCAGAGCAGAGAACTTGCTTGGTGGGTTTGACTGCCTGACCTGCCTGCTGTGAGGTCTGTCCTCTGACCTCGCAGCAGGTCAGGACACCAGGGGCTGCCACAGTCCATGCTGTGTCCGCTGCTTTTCCTGGCACCTCGTGGTATCTGCCTGTGGCCTAGTCTGTGACTGTTGGCCCTTTAGGTTCCAGAGTCCCACGGCTTAGTGCCGGTGAGAGGAGGGTATCATTCAGGTGCCAGATTCGATACTGAGGCTACTGCTGGCAACGTTCCTCTTCCACTGCCAGAGCGTCCGCCCCGTGCTGCTCAGCTTGCAGTCCTGAAGGGAGCCTGGGTTCTTGTAATTCAGTAGAAGGGAAGTTTCTCCATGGGTGGCTCAGAGGGTGGTTCCACCATCTGGTGAGGAACCAAGGCCACCTCTGTGCCAGCAAAGACATCACATAGCTTCTTATAATATAACTTCTTTAGTCATGTTAACCTGCAGTTGTGGTTTAGACACGTGTTGTTGCGATATCTTTCTGGTGCCCAAACTTTAAGTCACTTTTCAAACTTAATAAGGAACCGTGTGTGTTGTGGTGGCAGTACCTCCCTGAAGGTTGATGTGAAGGAGGTACTTGTTCATAACATGAATGTGGCTGAAGCAGCCCTCAGGATCTGCCTTTAGTTCCTCTGGAGTAATACTGTACCATACTGGTCTTTGCTTTTAGTCATAACACATGACATTAGGTTTGCAGAGGACTTCGATCTTCTAATTAAAGTCGCCAGATTATTCTGATTTATCTTTAATCTCCTGTAAGTCTTTGATTTATTTTTATTTATGTTGCTTGTTATGAATGAAACATACTGGTTGCCTGCCTTTTCCTTTCCACCCTTTGCTCTAATCCCACCCTTCACCCGAGTCTAATGTTCCCTCCGAGCAGTCTCCATTGACTCTGTGGTGAAGGACAGAAAGCAGTCAGACCCATTTCCTTCTCTCCTTGCACTTCTCCCACTGGTCATTTCTTAAAACTTATATATTTCTGGCTGCACTGGGTCTGCGTTGCTGCACACGGGCTGTCTCTGGTTGTGGTGAGTGGGGGCTCCTCTCTAGGTGCTTGGGCTTCTCATTTCGCAGAGCATGGGCTTAGTTGCCCTGCGTCATGTGGAATCTTTCTTGACCAGGGCTCGAACCTGTGTACCCCTCATTGACTGGGCAGGTTTTTAACCACTGGACTGCTAGGGAAGTTCCCTTTGTCATCTTTTACCTAGTCTTTCACAAGGATCCTCTGAGACCCGCTCTGTGCCCTTAGCACCTACTCCACTACTTCTACTTTGGGTCTCCTTAGACAGACGTGGAGAGTGCCTTTGGACCCTCTTCAGAGACTCTCCATATACATGAACCAAACCCAGATTTGCTTTGGTGCCAGAAAAATGGAGCTTTGTCTGATATCAAAGCATATCAACATAAACCATACTGAAAACAGTTTAAAATATGAGGGCGACACAGAAGGTGCCTTTCAAAAGCCTGGTGACTTTAGAGCGAAATTAATTTAGAGCCAAAATTTTAGAATTTTCAAATCACAAACTGGTTACCATTTATTGTCGGAGTGCCTGGTGCGGCCACTCATGGCTCCCAAGAATTCCTAAGCTGGGTTAATGGGGTCATATTGTGAATGCCTCCCTCCAAAATGACTTGAGTCCAGTGAAAGCTCATTAGGGCTAAGAATATTTTGGGATCCTTAATCTTTTAATTTTTGTTTTCCAAAATTGGATTTTGCTTTATCTTATAATTTCAGTTCACCTAAGTTTTGTGCTGTCTACATGTTATGTTTGACTGTTGTGGAACTTGTGTTGTATGTCTCCAGCTGTACTGTGGTGCACATCTTGTGGGGTTTTTATACTAAAAGTGTAGACCAAAGACTATTTGGAAGATTTGAATAAAGTGATGATAATTGCTTTACAAAGGAAAAGGAACTTCCTCCAGTTACTCCCCAGTCCTCACAGTCCAGTTGTCGCCTTCACTATCATTCCGCTGAACTGCCTGACCAGGCCACCAGTGCCCTCCTTTTTGGCAAATCCAGTGACTTCTCTACTGTCAACCTACTGTCCTCTCTTCAGCATTTGACACTATTGGTGATACCCTCTGTCCTGGACTTTTCCTTTCTCCTTTGCGGCCTTCCCCCAGCCCCGTGAGGAGAGGTGCTTGACGGTGGCTGCCGTGGGTCTTCATTTCCTCTGCAGCTGGCCTCTGGACTGTGATATCCACTCTCCTGGTTTTGCATACTCCTTCATAATAAAGCCGGCTGTAATCTTTTTCTCTAGTTCTAGACCAAACTCGAACTAAGACTAGAGAAGCTGTTGGGTGAGTTCTTCATTGTGGCTCCAAAAGTACCACAAACTCAAATTCAGATTTCAGTTCATACAGTATTTCCAAACAGGCTAAATACCCGACAGCAAGCCTCAGCTTTCCCCCGTCTTTCGCCCCCCACACCCCCAGCCTCGGCGGTCGTCAGGGCCTGTTGACTGTACCTGAGGGCGACCAGGAGCAGGTCAGGACTCTCGTTGCCGCTGCCGCCACCTAAGTACACAGCTTTGCTTTCTCTCACCCGGGAGTGTTACACAGCGTCTCTGCCTCCATTTTCCTGGGCTCTCCAGACCCAGCCAGCCCCTCCTGTCCCCGCTTGCTCCCCAGTGCCTCTAGAGTAACTCCTTGGTAGTGCAGGCCTTTGTGGTCTTGTCCCAGTTGACTCTCAGCCTCGAGTCCCACAGCCTCTCTTGCAGCCATTTCCTAAAACTCAGTGAATGTTCGTTCTTCTGGATGTTTACATGTGCTGTTCCTGCCCTGACTGCCCGTTCCTCTCATCCTTTTCGCCTAGAAAATCCTTAAGGGCCCAGTGCAAGAGTCTTCTCCTCTCTGAAAAAGAAAGAAAGAGCATTGTCATGTTCGACTCTTGCAATCCCAGGGACTGGGTTAAATGTGCTTGCCATATGGAAAGTAAGCAATAAGTGGTTGCCACTCTTGCTCTAAATGGTAAAATTTTTGTCCCTTGTAACCTTCTCATGAGACAGGTAAGTACTGTAGTCATTCCTGTTTGACAGGTGATGAAGCCAAGGCTTAGGGAGAACTGGGTAACTACTGCTTCCCCAGACACCTGGCTCTGGGAATTGTGGCTTATTTCATCACTTTATTCCAGAATATGTTTATTGAATTGAATTCAAAAGAGGAAGCTGTAGAGCTCCAGGGTCAGAGAGAGAAATGTAGAAACTGTCACCTGCACGGGGGTGGCAAACATTGAAGCCACTTTTTTCAAGTCCTATCTTTTTTAAAAAAAACTATTTTTAGTTAACAGATAATTACAGTGTTGTGTTGGTTTCTGCAGTGCATCAGCGTGGATCAGCCATAGGTATACACGTCTCCCTCCCTCTTGAGCCTACGTCCCACAAGTTCTGTCATTTTTGAGAGCACATGCATTTCAACCACCCCTGCAGCCATGAGCTATATTTTGTCTTGTGGCAGATAACTGGTGTCTTCATTGTGAATCTTTTGTTAAAATTCGCTTTTATTAGCCTTCTTTTCCCAACTGGATTCTGAGCTCTTTGAGGGCAGAAAACTCTGTCTTATACTGCCATGCATTACCTCCTGCCTCCTTGGAGTCTTTGGTTTTGTTTACTAACAGGTCAAGTCTGAGTGACATTTAGTCTTAACCTCAAAAAGGAATTTTCAACCATTTGGAAGTGATGGACAACCAAGATGATTTTGTGAATCTTTACTTTCTATAATTTGAATTAAGATTTCCCAAATACAGTTTATTAAAACTGCAGCTGTACTGTCTGTTACATTTCTTATAACCCAAGCCTCTGGACTCTTTAGGATTCTAATCCATGGTTGTGCCCTTGAGTAAGAGTCACTGATCGAGGACTCTCCTATTCTCATTCTTTGATTTTACAGTTGAAGAAACTGAGGGCCATGTTCCAAGTTGTTCTTCCATGTGTTATCTGACAAAGTGTTCTCTAAACTGCTTGGTGAAGACTCAAAATCCTTAGGAGTATAAGAGTTTTGAAGGCTCTGTACTTTTCTTTTGACAGAGCTGAAAAGCTTCAGCTGCTGAATCACAGGCCTGTGACTGCTGTTGAGATCCAGCTGGTGAGTGAAGGAGGGTTGAACTTGGATGGGTTAGTTTCTGGGTCTGAGATGTAAAATGGGTTCTAAAGGCTGACCTCAGACAAGCCAGAAACTGTCATAATTTGAAAAGACTGCTAGACCATCCATTTTATAAGTGAAAGGAAACCTCAACAATTTGATCCTAGTTACTATGGACTTAGGGAAAAGGAAAGACTGGAGAAATGTCACTCCTTCTGTAGGATTTGGGGATCTGACTTGGCAGCTCTTTGTCTCCTCCATGTCCTACACCCTTCTAGCCACTGCTTCTCTGTAGGGTTAGATTCAGCATGGCTCTGGTGGAGTTTATCCTCCCCCCTCGCTGCCCCCGCCCCCCCCACACTTTTGACCTCCTCTTGTATTTCTTCTCTCGATGAATGGAGCATATGTGCACTTTGCCGCAGGCTCACGCTGTCACCCTCCTGGCCCAGTGTCCCAGGCTAGACTCCTGGAAGTCATTCGTTTCCCTTTAGCTCCTAGTCGGTCAGTTGTGGCTTCTCTTCCTTCTCCTACCTCTTGCTCTTTCTTCTCCCCTTGCTGCACTGCAGTAATTCCTGTTGTTATTTCTCTGCTCAGCTCTTACAGTCGTCTTCTCACTGTTTTCCTACCTCCAGTCCAGCCCCTGCCTGCCTATCTTCCGTACCACAATCATAGTTTGCTTTCTCAAACCACACATTTGATCATCTAGTTTCCCTTTGCATGTAACCATTCAGTGGAAACTCAATACTTACAGAGTCTAAACTGCAAGCACAGCATTAAGTTTTAGGATTGGGAAAGCCAGAGTAGGGCTTCCCAGGTGGCTCAGTGATAAAGAAGCTGCCTGCCAGTGCAGGAGACAAGAGATGTGGGTTCGATCCCTGGGTCGGGAAGATACCCCGAAGGAGGAAATGGCAACCCACTCCAGTATTCTTGCCTGAAAAATCCCATGGAAAGAGGATCCTGGTGGGCTACAGTCCATGGGGTCTCAAAGAATCAGACGCCACTGCGCGACTGAGGACGCGCATGCGCGTGCGTACACACACACACACATACACACGCACGCACGCACGCACGCGCGCGCGCACGCGCGCGCTCCAGGGCAGACGGCAGACGGCAGACGGCAGAGGAGATGTGAGGAGACTGTGAAGTGGTCCCGGATTGCAGACTGAGCGGTTGTGGCCCTTCTGTGTGGTGCGCTTTCCTTCCGTGTCCCGGGTGGAGACCACTGTTAAGCTCTTAAATATTAGGCCATTCAATTGCGAGTAAAAAACTTTGGCTGGAGAATTAATAAAATGAAAATAAAGCAGTTTTCAAAATCACTTTTAGAAGTATTTAGCTCTTTATCAAATTTCCTTTAGAAAAATGTGGAAGAAAATGGCATAAAATACCTCTGATGATTAAGAGTTGCTTAAAAAAAAAACAAAACCAAACCCTTTTTAAGAGAGTCCTGGGATATTTACTTTTTGACTAAAAGTTTTATTGTCCTCTCAGCATTTTGTTTCTACCCTTTAAAATGCACCCAAAATTAAATTAGAAGAATTCCTTCCATAAAGGGTGTCTTTTAGGGGGAACTGGTCTTCAGGCTAAATAAACTTTTTTTTTTTCTAATACCGTCAATTATTCTGATGCTTTTGACTATATTGGAAATTCAGCTTAGAAAAGAAAAAAAAACAAAACAGCAAGAAAATAATCCCCATCCCTCTGGGTTAAAGATCACATGTCATGTCTCCTCCAACTTTAATCAACAACATATGTTATTCATGGCTTAATGACAGATGGAGAGAAGAGATGAGGAGGATTAGCGTGACCTCATCCTGGAGCCTGCGGAAGGCTCTCAGGACTTGGTAGGATTAGCTGCTATTAAGATGGCCTGCTCTATGCCAGACTCAGTGCCAGAAACTGTGTGTATCACCTTTAATGCCCTCACCGTAGTCTCGGCTAGTGAGTGCCTGAGTGGTCTGTGTGATTCAGAAGCCCTGTTCTTCCTCTAAGCCCTGAGCTGCTGCATAGTGAGGAGAAAGGTCTCTGATGTCTCCTCAGACTGTGTTTATCCTCTTCTCCTCCTTTCCGCAGGTAGATAGACCTTGTTAAAAGCTGTCTGTGTTGTTTCCCAGCATTTTTTGGCCAGATTTTTCCCAGCCAGGGATCTGGCCATAAAGAGTAGCAAGTCATTTACCAAGGTGTGTAGCAAGGTCTCTTCTCACCAGAAAGGGATAAGAAATGAGGTTTTCCCTAGGTAGGAAGGTGCAGAGAACTTGAGAATTTCCCCATGTTAGCTTTACAGCCGTGTGTTCTCCCTAGGTCCAGAAGTAATCCCAACATCCAGCATCTGTCAGGATTCAGTGTTGGAGGCCGAAAAACTTCTCTTTTTCTATTATCCTGGTTAATCCTTCAGCCATGGTTTGTTGTGATCCTTAGATCCACAGCTGACTGCCTGCTGTATGTGAGGAGGTGGGGAGGCCACCAGCTCTGAGACTTCTGCCGTGCCCTTTTGTATCTTCATTTGGGACCGTTTGGGACCTCTGGCCTGACAACAGAATGTGAACTCCCGGGCCTCACAGGCCATGGTCCTAATTGGCGCTACCATCAGTGCCTGTTGTAATCTAGTGATTATAAAAAGGCTGGAATCATATAGTTTCCTGCTTTATAAAACACTGAAATGTGTGTCCTTTTTGGTCCTTATTATAGGCATTACTTTAATTTTACTTTAGAGAAAATTGAAATTTATAGAGGTAAAGTGAACTATTCTGGGTCAAATAGCTAGAAGTGCCTGTTGTTCTTAGATTTTTAGTTGTTTTGAGCAGAGCAGGAGGTTAGGCTTGGCAACTTAGACTAAGTGAGAAACATTTTTGGAGTACAGCAGCCCAGTCTGACAGCCCCTGGTAACTAATATAATCTTCACGTATGATAAAAAATGTATCGTTTATGTTGACTCCCCTCAAATACTTTTTTTTTACATTTCATTTGCCCTTATATTCTGAACAACTTGAACCCTTTGATATTTTGGAATGTTGAGACACCACTCTGCATTTCTTTATTTGAGCTCTGTTACTTCTGTGTTGGAGAGAAAAGTTGAAGAGTAGTGTTATTATTTTTGACTCTAGCGATCCAAGAGGGGTTAGTAAGTTCTTGTTTCTGCAAGTTTCTTTTTTGTGTATATTTCATCTTGCTTAATACAGTTCATATTTTCTTCTGTGACTGGGAAAGAAATTTTCCTGACTATAATTGTTCCTGAGGGTTGTTTGCTAATAAAAGCATCTGCTGTTGGCACCTTTGGCCAAAAGTTAGTAAAGCTTGTCAGCCCTATTGCCAAGAACACACCTAACTGAAACCAGATCTGTCAGACCCAGAGACTGGATGCAGGAAGGTGGCCTCTGGAAATCCTCCCTGTTTGGTTTTCTAAGAAGACCCCTCAGAGCTCATATAAGCAAACTGTTTCAAATCAGTGGACTCTGGTGTGCCATCCAGTGTCTCCAAGAGAGGAGCTGATAGAAATCTCCTACTGGAGGCCATGGAGTTCTAGGAGGAGCTGGGATTCGAAGTCTCAAGAGACCTTGCCCTGTTTGCTGTAAGATCAGATCAGTTTTCCTTGTGGTGCTGAGCCTCCTTGTACTCGTCTGTTGATTGTCCTCGCTTTACGTACAGCGGCCTTGAGAAGCTCTGGTGCAGTGATTGTGAGAAGGAGCGCTGATAATGATGGGAGGTTGTCACTGGTCTCACAACAGTCTCTTTCACATTCTTCACCTGCGGCAGGAAACGGTTCATCAGCAACTGTGTGTGCTGGTTATTCATAAGCTGGGAGACATTGTTCTCTTGAATAGAGATCACTTTTCCCTCAAGATTAAATTATCAAATCAGGTATATCTCTCCTTTCTCCCCCTTCATTCTTTGGAGGCAGTGTGTGGTAGAATATTTCCTTTTACAGACTGTAATTTTACATGGCTGATTTTAAAAGTGGGCTTTTATAATATCATATAAGAAATGAATCGCCAGTCCAGGTTCGATGCAGGATACAGGAAGCTTGGGGCTGGTGCACTGGGATGACCCAGAGGGATGGTATGGGGAGGGAGGAGGGAGGGGGGTTCAGGATGGGGAACACGTGTACACCCGTGGCAGATGCATGTTGATGTATGGCAAAACCAATACAATATTGTAAAGTAAAATAAATAAATAAATAAAAAATAAAAATTATTCTTAAAATAGAAAAAAATAAAGAGTATAATATAAAAAAATTAAAAATAAAATTAAAAATAAATAAAAGTGGGCTTTTGAGGATTTTTTCTTTTTCAGTAGAAGAGTTACATGGAGCCTTTGAATCTTTATTAAGTGTGGTTCTTTTACTTTGCAGCATAATGGGAAGTAGCTCCATTGGTTCACTCTGGATCTTTTTTTTTTTTTTTTTCCTCACTCTGAATCTTTATTCTAGAACACCCAGTGTTACTCTCTAGTTGTGGAAACATTTTTGGACTGAGGTGAATGAAGAGGCTGGCGGTTTGCCAGAACTTTGCTCTTGGGCCTGTCACCTGGCTTCTTTAACTTCTGCACTGTTGTTTGTGCAGCTAGGCCATCAGACTGAAGTCCTTTTGAGGATTGTAAGCCTCGCTTGTCATCATGCTGTACTTAAATCTGCCAGGATTTCTTTCTGGAACTCCTTTTGGTCTTAGTTGCCAGATTCCAGACACTGTTCCTGGGAAATGCCATAGGACAGACCCGGGACACCTTTGTTGAGAAGGCGGTTTTGACAGATGGCTAGTGCCTGCACGTGAGCGTGGTGAAATAACTGGACTGCTTGCGTGACACTTTCAGAAGATGGTTGATGACATTGTGTTTGTGTTTATTAACATTGAGGATTAGAGGTTAGGCTTGCAAGTGTGGATCTCATCTGTGCGTTCAGATGTCCAGGACCATTTCAGAAACTGGGCTATAAATGGATCTTTGATGGGGCGGTGGGAGATTGTTTCCCAACCGTCACTCCTCAGGCATCCTGCATCCCCAGGAGATGACAATGGCCCATGGCGTGTGTTAGATTGTAGGAATCAGAGATGGACAGGTCTGGCTTGGGATTCTAGATCTGCCCTTTGCTGAGCTTGTCATGAGGTTTAAAAGGAAAAATGGGTGTGAAGCGCAAGACGCAGTGCCAGGCCCAGGAGCTGTTGTCAGTGGGGATAGTAGTAAGGATTAGAAAAAGTAAACAAACCATTTGGCACATAGTGGGCAGTCATCAACTGAGCTGCTGCTACAGGACATAAGTTAGCAGATGTGCTGGTTGTGATGCACCAAAGTGTATATAAAATGCCATTTTACCCGGGTGAGTTTTCTTTGTCTATGTAGTGTATTTTTGTGTGTAGGTGGATGGGTAGGGAACTGTTAGGGTTTGCTTTTTCTTTAAGAAAAAATGCTAACCTGCAGCTTGCTTTTTTCACTGACTCGTGTGGAGCAGCCACATCGGCTTACCCTGGAATTTGAGCAGGCTTCTGCCTCCTGGGGAGTTACAGCGGAAAGGGCCTGGAGACCCAGGGCAGCTCAGGAGCCAGACCCTGAGCTCTGTGCTGAGGGGCTGGGCCGAGACCAGGAACAACATGGGGAGGGGAGGGCGGGGGTGGGCCCAGTCTGTAAGGCTCCTTGTAAGTCCTGGGGGGTTTTTTTTTCCTTCTGCAGATGGTGGAGGAGAGTGAGGAACGGTTGACAGAGGAGCAGATCGAAGCTCTGCTCCACACCGTCACAAGCATCCTCCCCGCAGGGCCAGAGGCCGAGCAGCAGCAGAATGCCAGCGACGACGTGGCGATGGACGAGGAGGACCCCGCGTAGAAGAGCACAGCTGGCCCGAGTGTCTCCTGAAGTTGAAGGCCCAGCAGCCGTTTCCCAGACATTCAGAGGATTGTTTATTTGATTTTACTGTCTATCCCAACAGGCCTGATTTCCCGGTTAGTTGGGTAAACCACAAAAATAATCTTAAAAGAAATCCTTGTGCCTCTGTGAGAACAAACATGGTGGACTGGCTGAGATTGTCAGGGCAGAGAGCTGAAGAGAGGAGGAGTGAGTCAAAAAGGACAGTGACTGTGGAACTCTCAGTGGTAAAAATATTTCTTCTGTGGCCTTTGCCATGGTTGTGGGAAGGTCTCTGTACACAGCTGGTAAAATACTTGCCTTGGCTTTGATGGGCTGTATCCTAATTAATTTCATCTGCTTCCCTCAGACCTTCCCAAGCAGGGATGCAGAGCACTGCTGGAGTGAGAGCTGACTTGGGAGAATCCTGTTAGATGGCTGGAAACTCGTGAAGCAGCAAGTAGTTGCTCTAAGTTAAAGTGAGCCACTGAGCTTGGCTCACCTTAGAGGAATCTTTTCCTTAAGAACAATAGACATAAGAAAAGACTGGCCTAGGAACTTGGTGTCCAGTGGCTTAAGACTCCACATTCCCCAATGTATGGGACCCAGGTTCCATCCCTGGTCGGGGAACTAGATCCCACATGCTGCAACTCAGGAAAAAAAAAAAAAAAAGATTCCTGCATGCTACAACGAAGATCGAAGATACCGTGTCCAAATAAATATTTTAAAAATAACTAAATAAAAGAACGGGCTGGACAGCTCTTCATCAGGTCTAAAGACCCCTTTCCTCTACTGGCATGGGCTTTGTTTAGCAGTTTCACTAGTTAGTCTTCAATGTTAGGACACCAGCTCACTGCAGTTGAAAAGAGGCACTCCAGTGTTCTTGCCTGGAGAATCCCAGGGACAGAGGAGCCTGGTGGGCTGCTGTCTATGGGATCGCACAGAGTCGGACACTACTGAAGCGACGCAGCAGCAGCAGCAGCAGCAGCAGCAGCAGACTAAATGACCGCGTGTCACCTGCCTTTCTGAACACCTTCAGGTTTCTGCCTTGTGACAGGTGCAGCCTGTTGCAGCCAGGTGAGCCTCATTTGCACAGGGGGCAGATGGTTTGCATCTTTGAGAAAGGGCAATTCTCTGGCGGTCCAGTGGTTAAGACTCAGTGCTTTCATTGCAGGGGGTGTCAGTTTCATCCATAGTAAGGACTAAGATCCCACTTGCTGCAAGCTGTGGCACCACCCCCTCCCCCAAACAAAAGAAACCCTAAATAAAGAGGGCACAATTACGTAGCTCTTTTTGTGGATGGAGTATGAAGAACTAGAGGCTGATTTTAATAAGAGTTTGAATTTGTTGACTGTTTGTTACATTAGTTTTTTTAATTGAAAAATTAGAATAATTACCATGCAAAGAACTTGTTAATATTCAGGCTTTGGAGAGTTTAGTAGCCCCAGACATACGGTTGCCTTAGATCCTAGGAGTATTGTTTAAAATTAATTCCCCGTATTCACTCTGCTCTCTATTTGGAGAAGAAAATGCCCATAGACATTTTTCAAATTGGTACTCATTTTGTTGTAAGATCACATATTTTCAATGCTTCTGTTAATTGGATTACTTCCCACCTCTTACAAGTCCCAGGTTATTTCAGCCCCCCCAGTAGGCAGTTATGTTTACCTTAACCTCATCATCTAAGGATCAGTTGAGATCTGCTTACAGGCAACATTGAAATTAACAGGACATTTATTTTTAAATCTCTCTTGAATATCAGGAATTTTACCAGGAGCTGTTGCTTTGTCAAGGCATACAGGTGCTTATGTCCTTGTTTCATTTTGACCTTGAGTGCATTTGATACTTTTTCTGCATGGATTTAGGGTTTAATTAGTTAATAAATGGTTTTCAGATGACTACCAACTTACACTATTTTAAAAAATCTTAGAAGAGTTTATTTTACCATGGGTAGTAAGAAATAAAATGAAATCTGACTTAAAAACTAATACACATGTATTAATTTTGTTTTTTTCCTTGAGTCTATTTAGATCTAAGTTTTGTGTTGGATTTCAAGAAAATTTTAAGTTTCTTTATTTGGGACCTGAATTTAGCCTCTGATTAGGTCAAACAGGATCTAGAAGATTGAACCTTCATAAGAAATATGGACTGTGTAGTTTTCCTATTGCATTAATAACAACATTTTAGAAATAAAAATTTACACAAGAAACTTAACCAGGATCATCTGGGAAGGAGAGCTGGGAGTCTGTGAGACTTGGTTTTCACTTTATATCCTTCTGTGTGCTTCAGTTTTTGACTGGGTGGCTGTTTTATTCTTTAAAAAGAAAAAAAGTTTGTGCTTATTTGCATGTTGTCCTTGGCCTCTGAAAGTTATTAAAGGTATAGTCCATAATTAAATTATGTCCCAAAACATAGAGACTGACACCCAATCCAGTCACTCTGGGAGACACAGCACTGAGGGAAGTTGATCTTTTAAGAAAGTGCTACTGAGCCCTTGAAAGATGAAGTTGATTCACAGAGTGTTTAGCTAAATATTGGCTTGGCCAAAAAGTTCATTCAGGGTTTACCATAAGACATTATGGAACGAACTTTTTGGCCTTGCCTCTTTTTGCTTAAAAGGTACCCACTACCACCTCAGAGAACTTGACATTTATTCAAGGCTTGTTTATAAAATAATGGGTATTGTTTTCCTAATCAGTCATTGTGTGAGCACACCAGCTCTCAAGAGCTTATACCCTAGTGAGAGATGAGAGACTTAATCCTCCAGTATATTCTTTGCTAAATCATCACTGTTTTTAAATTTAAAAAGCAAGAAGAATAAAAATCTAAGCATTTAACCCTAGCGTTCTAGGTCATTCACAATCTGATTCCCAGTAAAATTCCCAATTTTTGTAGTCTTGTGTACAACCCTCCATTCCAGCTAAGTGGATCCACCCATTCATTAACTCAGCACAATTTTGGGTGACTGTGATGCAAGGCTTCGGGCTGGGCAGTGGGATTATGATGTGACTCTGTCATCCTGAGTCCCTGGCTTCAGAAAGCTTTATGTTCTAGGGGAGGAGATGGTAAATGACCAGTTTCACAATTCATTATTTTGTTATAACAACAGTGGTTCAAATTAGAGACAAGAATGAGCTAAGAGAGCACGTAACAGAGAACCTGACCTAGTCTGGTAGGATCAGGGAAGGTTCTCTGAGAAAGTATTGTTTAGATTTGAAGGATGAATGCTGCTGCTGCTGCTGCTAAGTCACTTCAGTCGTGTCCGACTCTATGTGACCCCATAGACGGCAGCCCACCAGGCTCCCCCGTCCCTGGGATTCTCCAGGCAAGAACACTGGAGTGGGTTGCCTTTTCCTTCTCCAATGCATGAAAGTGAAAAGTGAAAGTGAAGTTGCTCAGTCGTGTCCGACTCCTAGCGACCCCATGGACTGCAGCCCACCAGGCTCCTCCGTCCATAGGATTTTCCAGGCAAGAGTACTGGAGTGGGTTGCCATTGCCTTCTCCGGAAGGATGAATAAGTTAGTGAAAAAAATAACAATCCTTGAAAATATTCTTTGTTTCCCCATCTCTATGCTTTTGTTTATACTATGCCATCTGCTTATACTATACCCCTTCTTCCACTACCCAAATTCTAACTCAAGATTTGGGAAAAAAAAAAAAAAAAATATTTGGGCTTATATCTGCTATTTTCCAGAAGGCCCTTCCTGAGCTCTTGCATGTTGATAATAGTATGTGCTTTTTTATATATGAAAGTCAGTTTTGCTGGATACAAAGTCTTTTGAGTCACATTTTATTTGCCTTGGATTTAAGATACTCAGTTACTCTATTATTTTCTTCTGGCATCAAGCATTGGTGTTAAAAAGCCTGACAATATCCTCCTTTTGTTTCTCATATAAGCCACTGGCTTTTTTCCTGCCCCCATAGATGCATAAAGGATTTTTTCTCTCCCGAAAGTCTGGTGAATTTACTAGAATATCTTGGTATTGGTTGTTTAAGTATTCTTAGATACATGGATACATGGTGTATATGTAGTTTTAGATATTTTTTCCTCAATTTGAGAACATTCCTGGGAGTGTTTACAGATTTTCTTGATTTTATACCAGGATATGTATACCTTAATTTTTTAATGTATATTTTCTTGATTTTTTAATATTTTGTTCACTTATCTGCCATATTGTCATTTTCATTCAAATCATTTTACTGTCTTCTGTGATTTCTTGAAAAATTTTCCTCCTGTTTTCCCAAAGGCATTTTAAAATTGCATTTATTTGGTCTTGTGTTTCTTCTAATTTAGTCTTAATCTTTTCCCCTTTTACTTCTAAGTGTTACTTTGAGTAAAGTAAAACTCTTATGAATTTTTCTAATTCCATTCACCACGGTTCTTTCGTGTCATATATAATTTTCTTATTAATATTTAGCTAGTTTTAAAATGGTAATTAGAGCTATTTTGTATGCATGTATTTCTGGTGTGGTCTCATCTTACAGAAATGTTATACTTCTGTCTTTTTTTAAATAATAACTTTGAGATTTGACCTTAGTAATTTTCTGCTGTTTATTTTTATATGAAATTAGTTTCCTGGAATTTTTAGAAGGAGTTGTGTGGTTCAGGATGGTTTTCCTAATCTCACAGGGCTCCCTCTTTTGTTGTGTTCATATAATATTAAAAAATATGATGCCTTGCTGACCCTCTTCCCCTCCCACACTTTTATTTAGACCAAGGATTGGCAGAAGCCTCCTATTTTTTATAAATAAGGTTTCATTAAAACACAGCCCTTCTCATTCATTTATGTATGTTTATGGCTACTCTCAGGCCAAACCTGCAAAATTGAGAAGTTGCACCATGGACCCCATAGCCTGCAAGCCCCAAATGTTACTGCCGAGCCCTGAAAGACCCTGATTTAAACCTCTTCTTTCATTGTCTGTTGTTCCTGTTCTGCTCAATTTTAACTTTATCCCACATGTGTCTTCTCAGTGTGGGCCAGTGTCAAGCAAGCCCTCACCAGTCAGTTTAGAGAGTTCAAAGGGACTTCATGCTGCTTCAGACCTGAGTACCCTGTATGTTTGGAGAAGGCCATGGCACCCCACTCCAGTACTCTTGCCTGGAAAATCCCATGGACGGAGGAGCCTGGTGGGCTGCAGTCCATGGGATTGTGAAAAGTTGGACACGACTGAGCAACTTCACTTTCACTTTTCACTTTCATGCATTGGAGAAGGAAATGGCAACCCACTCCAGTGTTCTTGCCTGGAGAATCCCAGGGACAGGGGAGCCTGGTGGGCTGCCGTCTATGGGGTCGCACAGAGTCGGACACGACTGCAGCACCCTTTATGTTTAAAAAATGATGGTAAAATATACATATAAAGTTTATCATTTTAAGTTTAACAACCCAGTATATTCACAGTGTTGTGCAGCCATCATCACCATTTAGTTTGAGAACACTTTTTATTACCTCAGACTAAAACTCACCATTAAACAATACAGCCCACTACCCTTCTTTCTGCAGCCCCTGGTGACCTCTATTCTACTTTCTGTCTCTATGATTGCCTGTTCTGAGTACTTAGTGCAAGTGGAATCATAAAATATTTCTTTCAGTGTCTGCTTTTTTCCACCAAGTATAGTGTTTACTACATCCATGCTGTAGCAGGTATCAGAATCTCCTTTTATGGCTAAGATTCCATTGTATGTATACATCATATTTTGTTGATCCATTTTATTTATTAGTGGACAACTTCAGTTGTTTCTGCCTCTGAATATTGGTGTACAAGTATCTGAATCCCTGCTTTCAAGTCTTTTGAGTATAAATGCAGGAGTAGATTTGCTGGATTTATATGGCAGTTCAGTTTTTAACTTTATGAAGAACTGTCACAATGGCTTTTCCATCTTTCCACAGTGGTAGCACCATTTTATATTCCCACCAGCTGTGCACTTGGATTCCAGTTTCTCCACATCCTTGGCCAACATACGTGTTTTTCTGTTTTGTTTTTGTTTTAACGATAGCTCTCCTAATAGGTTTTAAGTGGTATCTCATTATAGTTCTGATTTGCATTTCCCTGGTGATTAGTGATGTTGAGTATCTTCTCATGAGCTTATTGAACACTTGTATTTCTTCTTTGGAGATATATCTATTTGAGTCCTTTGAATTACATTTGTTGTTGTTGAATTGTAGAAGTTTAGTTCTGTATTCTGAATATTAACTCCTTGTCGTATGTATGCTTTGCAAATATTTACTCTCATTTGTGGGTTTTTTTACTCTCTTGATAGTGTCCTTTGATTATTTTCCCTTTAATAAGTAATTTGTGTAGAGCTACTTTAAAGTTGGGCTTAAGTGGCTCGCTGGTAAAGAATCTGTCTGCCAGTGTAGGAGACGCGAGTTTGATCCCTGAATCAGGAAGATCCCCTGGAGAAGGAAATGGCAACCCACTCCAGTATTCTTGCCTGGAGAATTCCATGGACAGAGGAACCTGGTGGGCTCCAGTCCACAGAGTCGTAAAAGATTCAGACATGGTTTAGTTGACTAAGCAAGAACAGCGACATCTTTAAGATTATATAGCTATCTTGTTCTTCATCAAACTTTAACTCATTAACTTAAGCATCTGTTGATGATTCTTTCTTGAATCAATGGCCGCTGTTTTTGTTCATCAGCTGTGCTCCTGATACTGCCCTAGGTGCTTACCACGCATTATTCCCTTTGTCACAGACGAGGGGACTAAAGCTGAAGAGCCGAAACAACGCTGGAAGGGTTCCTAGTGAGAGTAGAAATGGGAGCAGACTCTGGACTGAACTAAAGCTCATGTGCTGGAGTTTGGGAAGCAAGTGTTAGCTAAAGACTTGGGACTCCAGGCATCAGGTCTGTTGAGCAAGCCTGTTTCTGATGTTCCTTCCTTTTGCTTGAACACCCGCAACCTCGAGACAGGGTAGGGCAGGCAGACTTCAGGGCTGTGGGCTGTGGGCCGCTGGGTGTGTTCTGTAGTGAGGAGCCAGTTCCCTGATGGAGTACCAGCCACTCAGGCTGATCCCCTGCTTACAGCTTCCTGGGTCACTGTGTATCCTCAGTGTTCTGCAGGTGTGGTTGGGTCAGTAGCTGTGTTCACAGAACCAGAAGGCCCAAGTTGTTGATTCAGTGGTAAGGGTGGAGGGTCTTAGTAAGCCAGCAGCTCTGAGGTAAACATTCCTATTCTTTCCTCCCCTGGGGCCTTAGCTGGGAGGAGCAGAACATAAGGAGGGTGGGGTCCTGGGCAGGGAGCCAGAGCCCTGAGTCATGGGAAGACCATGGAGTCAGGGCCAGGGCAAGGCATGCTTAGCCAGAAAACCTGGAGGGAAGCCATGGTTTGAGTGCCAGAAGGAGGGAGAAATCACCAGAAGCAGGCGAGGCCACAGGAGGGATTTCGGTCAGAAATGGAGCCACAAACAAACTCTGCTGGGTTAGGATCACATGAGGTTGGTAGAGGAGGCGCTGAACCTGTGTCTGCAGGTCACCACCATGGGAGGCTGACTGTCCAGGGCTGACAGTGGCCTAAGCCTGGTAGATGATCGCAGGGATGCATGAGGCAGGTGTGTGCCTCAGACCCGGGTGCCCTCCTGGCTCAGGCTTCGTGATGGACATTCACCTCTCCAGCTATAACTGGGCGTCTCCAACAGGCCCATACTCACCTCCATCACCGGGAATTCACCCTTTGTCCTGTCAGCTGGGGTCACCTTGCCTAGCTCCTCGTCTGGAGGATTACCAACCCTCTTTTATAACTGAATTCTTTAAGAACTGGTTTTTGCCCTCCTTTGAGTGACCTGGCCCTGGCTCTTGGGAGCCATGCTGGTGAGTGGCTAGCAGGAGTACCAGCTTTGGGCCAGATGAATCCAGGCTCTGCCATTTACCCGTTGTAGGACTTTGTGAAATTACTTAACTTCCTTGTGCCTTGATTTCTTCATTTATGAAATGTGAGTAATCAGAGTAACCTGGGATAGTGGGGGGGGTGGGCAGCTATCAAATGAAATCATGTTCACAGAGTGCTAATGCGTTCCTGACATAGTCACTGTCCAGCAAATGTTAGCTGTCTGAGTTTATCTGTCTTGCTTCATTTCTGACTTTGTACCCCAAGCTCTTCCTGGCTCTCCTGTGGTCCTTAGTGTTAGCCTTTGGATTCTCTCAGCGCGATGGCTCTTGATTCCTGTGTCCTGTCCTAAAACTTGCCCTACTCTGACACCTGTGAGGGTGGAGGCCTGAAATAAAGTACCCTGTTTATCAGAGATCTACTTCAAGACACCCTAAGAGCAAAGCATGCCACTGTCTCTCTGCTTAACCCAGTTCTAAATGCAAGTTTTGAGAAGAAAAATCTCTTCTGTTAATGTTGTTATGTAACAAAGTACCCTAAAACTTTGTGGCCTAAATAACTTTTATTTTGATCATAATTTTGTGAGTCAGGAGAGGGCTTGGTTAGGTGGTTCGGATCTGTGCTGGAAGCAGCTACAGCTGAAAGATTTCTTTCCAGGACAGCTTCTTCATGCCTGTAATGAGCACTTCCACATACTTTCTCATCCTCCAGGGTCTTCACGATGTTTGGGTCACAGACAGCATGGTTGTCCCAGTGCAGTCAGATTTCTCACATGACAAAGGCCCTAGAGCAAGCATTCCAAGAGGGTGGCCTAGATGGAAGCTGCAAGGCCTCTTATGAACTATACTCAGAGTTTGAGAAGGTCATAGCTGCTGCATTCTTTTGGCTGAACAAATACCCAAGGCCAGATCAGATTCCAGGGAAGAGGAATTAGATTCCACCGCTCAGTGGGAGTCTTCCCTGATAGCTCAGCTGGTAAAGAATCTGCCTGCAATGAGGGAGACCTGGGTTCCATCCCTGGATTGGGAAGATCCCCTGGCGAAGGGAAAGGCTACCCACTCCAGTATTCTGGTCTGGAGAATTCCATGAAGCGTATAGTCCATGGGGTCACAAAGAGTTGGACACGAATAAGCGCCTTTCACTTTCTCAGTGGGAGGAGTAGAGCTGGGGTTAGGGATGCAAGCCATCTGGAGTCTACCACAGCACCTGAAGAGTGGATGCTGACTCCCGTCTGGTGCTCTGCTGCAGTGGGGTCAGGGAAATGGAGTTTTTAGGATGTCTCGACTCTGCAGCCTAGATGGAAGATGGGGCACAGGAAAGACGGTGGGACAGCCCGCCATTCAGTCATGCTTGTCATGCTTTGGTGATCAGATTCTGTGAGTTGGCTGAAAGGTTCCTTTGATTTTTTTTTCTGTATGATGGCTCTAGTAACAGTTGTTTTTAACTTCATTTGAAACAATTTTGTTAGGTTATATTACTACACCTGTCATACTTGCGTGCATTAAAAATTTATCAAAAGTAGTAAATTTTTGTATAGCTGTTTTAATATTGAAGGTGGAAGAAAAAGGCAAGATTTTCAGCATATTGTGCTTTATTATTTCAAGAGAGAAAAACACAGCTGAAACACACAAAAAAATTTGTGCAGTATATGGAGAAGGTGGTGTGAGTGATCAAACGTGTCAAAAGTGGTTTGTGAAGTTTCAGGCTGGAGATCTCTCACTGGGTGATGCTCCACAGTTGGGTAGAGCAGTTGAAGTTGATACTGATCAAGTCAAGACATTAATAGAACAGTCAGCATTATACCACTTGAGAGATAGCTGACATGCTCAAAATACTCAAATCAAGCATTGAGAATCACTTTCACCAGCTTGTTTGTGTTAATCGCTTTGATAAATTTGGGTTCTACATAAGTGAAGTGGAAAAAACCTTGACCATATTTCCACATGTGATTCTACTGAAACATAGCAAAAACTTTCTATTTTTAAAATAAATTGTGATGGGCAATGAAAAGTAGACACCGTACAATAACGTGGAACAGAAGAGATCATGGGCAAGCAAAATGAACCACCACCAACCTCACCAGAGGCCAGTCTTCATCCAAAGAAGTGATATTGGAAGATGGTGGGATTGGAAAGGAGTCCTCTATTATGAACTCCTTTTGTAAAACCAAACAATTATTTCCACCAAGTACTGCTCCCAATTAGACCCACTGAAAGCAGCAATCAACAAAAAGTGTTCAAAATTAGTCAACAGAAAGCCCACAATCTTCCATCAAGGTAATGTAAAACTCCATGTTTCTTTGATGACCAGGCAAAAACTGGTCAGGTTGGCTAGGAAGTTCTGATTCATCTGCAGTGTTCACCAGACATTGCACCTTTGAATTTCCATTTATTTTGGTCTTTTCAAAATGATCTTAATGGCAAAAAAATTTCAGCTTCCTAGAGTAAAAGGCACCTGTAACAGTTCTTTGCTAAAAAAGATAATAAGTTTGGGAAAGGTGGAATTATGAAGTTGCCTGGAAAATGGCAGTAGGTTATGGAACAAAACAGTGAATATGTTATTCAATAAAGTTCTTGGTGAAAGTGAAAAATGTGTCTTATTTTTACTTAAAAACCAAAGGAACTTTTTGATCAACCCAGTATAACAAGTTTCCCTTCATCGTTGGTGTCAGCATTCTTGAGTCCAAATGGGAATGGGGAGCAGTCAGTCCCTCAGTCTATCCTGTCCTCTGGGTCAAAGCTTAAATTTTTTTTTTTTTACTAAAACAGTGAAAGCTACAGTTTATAACAGCATATGGACATATATATGTAACTGGAAAAAAGTTTTATGGTGCAATTTTTACCTTTATTATGTGCAATGTTGTCTCATAATTTTCTAGTCTGTTCCTTTTAAACAGCATACTGTGCCTCCACTCAATTAATCTCATGATTCATTGATTTACCAGTTGTAGTTTGAAAAGCATTACTGAAAATTCTTCTCTTTTCTTATAGGGACTGAAAACAAAAGAAAAAAAAAAAGTAGGAAAAAAAGTACATAAGAACATTCCCCAGAAAGATTGGAGGAAGCTACCTAAAAGCAATGCCTGTTAACCTCTATCTCATTCACATCCAATTTACTTGTTTAGATCACTCACAAAAATTTTATCATACCAAGTTACTTTTCTTGCCGACAAGTTTTGTAACAAAGATAACATGAACTTACCTGACCAGTAAACTCAAGGAGAATAAAAGTTGTATGCCTGCATTATTTTCAGGGTTGATACCTCTAAAGATATGCTTGTTTTACTTAAAAACTCCGAACTTGCTTTAATATGCCAAAATTAATCTCAGATCATATAAACCTGAAAAGTGCTGGATCCAGTCTGTTATATTTCAACTGGTATAAATGCTTTGGGTTGTTTTGGTTTGGTTTGGTTTTGTTGGCTGTGATTTGTGACATGTGAGATCTTAGTTCCCAGACCAGGGATCAACTCCCATCCGCCCACCCTGACCCCTCGCAGTGAAAGCTTGAAGTCTTAACCATTGACCACCAGGGAAGTCCCATTGCTTGTTTGTTTT
Organism: Bison bison bison; assembly: GCF_000754665.1. Lineage (NCBI taxonomy): Eukaryota > Metazoa > Chordata > Mammalia > Artiodactyla > Bovidae > Bison > Bison bison. The sequence goes on from NW_011494644.1 coordinate 12,900,946, forward strand.
TAAGCCAATTAAATAGAGCTCTTCTCCAGATCAATTTTAGCAATACCATCAGCAGGTAGGAAATGAAAAAAACACATCTATAACACATGTATACACACACACACATACAGACACATGAAAATACAGACAGAAGGAAACAGGGACCCACTGGTTTGTTTTAAATTTCAGCCGTGTCTCAGATCAAACTCAAAAGAATAGTTAGATCCAAATTGTGTTTCTGGCATACTGTAAAGATGCTTTTAGAGCTCTTTATGAAGTCAATTTGCCTTTTAGAAGCTTCTGCAAATCAAAGAATGCATTACATTGGATCCCAAAGGATTTGGACTCCTCTCTTTTAGGAGTGCTCCTTAAGGTGAACTTTTTTAAAACAAAGATTCCCCCTTTTGAACAGGATGGATGAATTCCCAAAACCCTTCAACAGACAGAAATACCAAAAATCCAAGGCAATTGCTATTTAAATCTTTCCTTCTTGTTTATTTGCTCCAGTTAACTTAGAAACAGTAACTAGGGGTTTAACATTTGGATCCTCAGATGATAGTTCAGTTTTAAAGGGGCTGGTTTTCACAGAGGAAAGATGGAAGATGGCATTGGGGGTGGGGCCAGAGTACAAGGTGGAGTCCTGAGACAGAAGAGCCAAAGAAGATACACAAGATGGCCCTAAGACAAAGAATTTAGAGGGAGGGGAACATAAGAAGTAGGAGGTTTCAGAAGTCATTTTGTTCTTTTTTTTAATCTAATTTTTTGGTTGCATCTGCCAATTTAGAAACAGTACCTTGCAGTTTTAGAGTATTAAGTGTATTTGAAAGCTTATCCGTACTAACAAATATACCATTTGTTTTAATTTTAAAATCAGAGTCCTCCAATGTAATCTTAAAAATGAGTTTAGGAAGATTGAAAATTCCTCATAATGGCCATGGTAATTCTGAGTAACCTTTAGATTTTTCAGCCCACTTTGTTAAAAATGCACATGTGGGGAGCCTGTAGTTTTTAACATGAAACCAACTGGAATCCCCAAAGGAGGGCTGCCCTCAGGACATTTAGATGGTCAGAGTCTTATTTTCTCAAGTTAGCCTAGAATTCTAAGAAAGTTGCTGCAGTCCTGGCCCAGACTCCAAAAGGAATAAAACAAACTCTTAGATCCCACTTAGCTTGGTCCTCAAAAGAGAACCTCACTACCATGCTCCAGAAAACAACTTAATACTCACTAATGAAGAAGCCTTGATCCAGAAAGAACAAAACCTTTCCAAATCCCAGATGAAGTCCAGGAGCTCAAAGTGCAAAGAGAGTGGAGCTTGGAACCCAAAATGAGACTCCAGACTGAAAGCAGGTGCTGACCACAGAACCAATGAGCATAACGGACTTTGCAGGTACCTCATTCAGTTCTGGGAGCCATCATCTCTGGCGTCCACCTCCTTTGGATCCCACTTCTGACACCAAGTATGTCAGCTTTAGTAATATAATAGCCAGCTACTTTAGCAGCAAAAGTGAGTTTATTTACTGATAGCAGAGGAATTCCAGTTTGGTAAAAGTGAATGACAGCACACCATAGGCAAATCCAGAGCACAAAGAAAAGGAACTTGCTTTTATGGGGAAAAGGAGGGAGTTGAGAGGCACTGTGATAACCAAAGAGTCCATTGGAAGAAGCTGGGAATCCAAAGTATGGTGGCTTCTCATTGGTTGGGCTTCTACAGTCTGATTAGCTGGGCCATCATGAAGTGGAAAGATGTTTTCGTCCCCCTGATGGATAGTAATGTAGAGGCACCTTCCTGTCAGAGATATAGGTGAGGTCTCTTCCTGTCTGGTGTAACTGATGATGCATCGTGGTCATGATAGCTCGCCCTACAGGCCTGTCCCAGTTTCAATTTAGAGGAGTTTGTTGTTGCTTTTTTTTTTTTTTTAAACAAAAAGGCTTTATTATAAATTCATAACAGCTTTATTCATAAATAGACAAAAATAAAAATAAGCCAAGTCTATCAACAGGAATTTGGATAAACAAATTGTAATATGTCCATACAATCGAATATTGTACAGCCATAAAATGAATGGACTACCAGTACACACAACATTATGGATAAAAACATGTTGAGCAGAAGTTAAGCACAAAAGTGTACATGTTTTGTGATTCTATTCATATAACATTCTGGAAAAGACAAAACTATACTGAGAAAGTAGATCAGTAGTTCCCTGGGCCAGTAGTGGGAGGTGGGCACAAGGAAGTTTGGGGAATGATAGGAATGTTCTCTATCTTCATGGTAGTGGAGGTTCTACAGGTATATACATTTGTCATATGAGTCGGACACAACTGAGTGACTAAGCGTACATTCATCAAGTCACACTGAACTATATACACTTAAAATATACGCAGTTTATTGTATGTATGTGCTAAGTCACTTCAGTTGTGTCCGACTCTTTGTAACCCTATGGACTATAGCCTGCCAGGCTCCTCTGTTCTTGGGATTCTCCAGGCAAGAATACTGGAGTGGGTTGTTGTGCCCTCCTTCAGGGGATCTTCCCAACCCAGGGATCTTATGTCTCCTGCATTGGCAGATGGGTTCTTTACCACTAGCACCACTTGGGTATGTATACCACACCTCAATAAACGTTTTGAGATACACCATTTTTTTAAAAAGAGATGGTCAGTTGGAGACCCCTAGCCAGATAGGCTAGGTTTTTTTTAAGTCAGACATACATGTTTTTATGTGAAATCTCTTAAGACGTTAGTACCTAATTCAGAACTTAATTATGCCACACAAGCCAAACAAATGAATCCTCAGGCTACATTTGGCTCGCAGGCAGCCAGTTTGTGGTCTGAGCCTTAAAATCTGCCTTGAGCTCAGCCAGTAAAGCTGTAAGCTGGAACTACACCGAGTGACTTTTCCTGGGTGTGGCTCTGGCATGTTGCTCTTGACCCTCCTTGCGAGAGGTAATGGGTAGTGAAATGTAGTGGGTCTGGGAGCTGAGTTTTTAAGAATTAATTTCACAAAACACATTATAATGATCACACCTAGAGTATTTAACATTGATCTAATTCTACTAATATCCACATTTCCCCAAAATTGTCCTGAAAATGTCCTTCTTAGTCTGCCCCCCCAATTCAGTTTGTAATTAAAGATTATACAGTGCATTTACTTATCATTTCTCTTCAGTTGCCTTTAATTTAGAGTAGTTCCCAGTCTTTTTAGACTCTCATGAAACTTTTTGTGAGGAGCCTGGACAGCTGTTCTGCAGATTGTCCATTTGGATTTGTCTGGTTTTTGCAACTGCAGTATGGGATTCAGGTTAATCATTTTTGGCAGAAATTGTGGATAGGTGATGTCATGTTCTTATTAGGCTCATGCTGTCATTTTGACTCTTTGGGATGTTTTATCACTTGTTGACATAGTGTCTGCCAGGTTTCTCTGCTGTAAAGGTCATTTCCCCCACTTTATAATTAATAAGTAATCTGTGGGGAAACTCTTTGATCTGTGCAGAAAAACCAACAAGCTTTTGCCCTGTGGTTTTGGATCCACTGATGATTCTTTTCTGAATCAATTGTGATCATGTAGAATGTAAACGGACATCAGTGTTTAAAACAGTCCCTGAGCAATTTTATAATTTTATTTATTTACTTGTTTTTGTCTGTACTGGGTCTTTGTTGCTAGGTGGGCTTTTCTCTAATTTCAGTGAGCAGGGATTACTCTCTAGCTGTGATATGCAGGCTTCTCATTGTGGTGGCTTCTCTTGTTGAGAACACAGGCTTTTGCGCACGCGAGCTTCATGAGTTGCAGTTCCTGGGCTCTACAGCACAGGCTCAATACTGGTGGTGCACAGGCTTAGTTGTTCTGAAGTATGTGGGCTCCTCTTAGATCAGGGATCGAACCCCTGTCTCCTGCACTGGCAGGGGTATTCTTTACGAGTGAACCACCATGGAAGCCCTCCTCCTTATATAAAAAATAAGTGATTTTATTAAAGTGTAACCAGTGTTGGGAATTGCTAGACCAGTGCTTCTCATTCTGTGTTTACAGTTTCCCTGGAGATCTTGTTATAAAGCAAGTTTGGATTCAGTTAAACTGAAGTACAGGTAAGAGTTAGCATTTCTAAGAAATTTCCAGGTGCTGCTAGTCCACATGGGTCGCATGTTAAATGTCAAGGGTTAGTCTAGACTTCAGAAAACACCTGCAGTTCATTCTGGATATAGTGCCTTTCCCCCCTAATTTAGTTCTACCAAGCGTGTCAGTCAAGATTCTCAGTTACAAATATCAAAACACCCTCTAGCTTGCCTGCATGGAAAGGGTATTTATGAAGCAGCATTGGGGAACTCTCAGAACCCCTTGGCACTGAGCTCCCAGGAACAGTGCCCAGACATGTTGCAGAACTGACCTCATGAGGGAACCAGCCTTCCCACTGCTGGGCACTGAGCCCATCAGCATTGATGCCAGGCATGCATACCAGTTGTGACTAGTACTGCAACCAGCACCAATGCCACACTGATGCCTGAAACTCAGCCTCACAGCTGCTATTGGCTGTCAAAGCTAGATGTCAGTAGTCACCCTCGCAAACAAACAAATTCTACTCAGAGCACACTTTCTCATGTTGTTTTATTTCTAAAATTTCATTCGATTGGGTGGGATTGCTGGAGCCTTGGTCACATATCTATTCCTTAGCTGCAAGGGAGGCAGGGAAATCACATTTCCTGGCTTCTCTCTTGGGAGATGAGGAAAAAGCAGAGTTTGTAAAGCAAAGATGCTCTAAAGAAGCAGCTCCAAAACATGGCAAGTGTCCAACACACGGTTACTTGAAAGAATCAACATCGTAAGTGCTGAGAAATCTATAAAAAATAAGAGTAATACTAGAGACATTCTCTCTGATGTAGAAAATACACTGTGAAACTGTGATAATGTGTGATATCAGAATGAGAATAGATAAATATTTGGGGTATACTTGTCATATTTACATATGTGTGTGTGTGTGTGTGTGTGTGTGTGTGTGTGTGTACTGGGGGAAAGGACTTAGATCCAGGCCTTTACATCAATGTTAGCCAAAGCTAGTCAGGATGACCAAGCTCAAAGTCAGCCTGGGAGGGCATCAGTCAAGGGCTTGGATAGAAGGAAGCATGCGCCAATGGAAGGTCTTCACTGCAAGAGTCTACCTCAAGTATGTTCTCATCTATGATTTTTAAAAATTGTACATTAGTAAGGCCAAAAGGAACTATCAGAATGTCACTAGTGATGGGAATTTCGCGACAGCCTAGTGGTTAAGGCTTTGTCTTCCAATGCAGGGGATACAGGTTCAATCCCTGGTCGCGGAGCTAAGATCCCACATGCCTCGAGGCCAAAAAAACAAATCATAGAACAGAAGCAACATTGTGACAAATTCAATAAAGGTTTTAAAAACGGTCTCTGTGAAAAAAAATTTTTTAAAGAATGTTACTTACTAGTGATTATCTCTGAGTGATAGTTTTCTTTCCATATTAATACTTTGCATTCTAAAATGCTTATAATAAATAGGTTTTCTTTTTTAATCATTGGAAAAAATTAAGTTAGAAGAATGGGAAGAAAGATAAGAAAGGTGAGAAGGGAGGGAGGGAAGAAGAGAGAGAGGAGGAGAGAGGAATTGAGGCAGGGAAGAGAGGAATAACTGAAATTGATTTACAGCTGGAAAGCTGGTGGCTTTCTTAGGGCTAAATTTTCCAGAAGAGCAATCTGAGCAGCGCAATACACTCTGAGTGGCGTCTCTCTCTCTTCCTCCTCACCCCCTCCTGGGCTCTTGGATCTGCAGAGCTCCACAAGCAGCATCCAGGCCAGTTCTTGTGTTCGGTATCCCCTTGAACTGACTTCTGCTCTAAGCTTCTGTGTTGCAGTTTTGGCTTCACCCAGAGCTTCGGATGGATTATTCCAATCCCAGTTCTGAGACTGGAGAACTATGCTGATGGGAAAGTCCTTTGATGTGGAGCAGGATGGAATGAGAAAGGGTAGCAGGATCTGCTGATGTTTCCATGGAAGCCTTGAGCTGCCTCTGGCTGCAGCTGGGACCAAGCTCCAGAGCTGGTTTGAAGTGGGAGGGGGAGTGAGAGGGCTTGCCCTTTATCCTCCTATGACAATCAGTCCTTAGACGTGGGCTGCCTGATGTGAGGATGTGACCTTGCTCGGGGTGGCTGTCCTCAGTGAAGCTCTTCTTGACTGTGGCTGAGGCTTATCTGTGAGGGTCACTCTGAGGTAACATGTGCTTCGTTCCTGAATGGGGATCTTCATTTCCTTGTGGGGATCCCAGCGTCCACCATGAATTTACAGAATAGTGTGTTGATATGGAGCTGGGCAGGCTTCCCAGAGAGTGCTAGTCGTAAAGAACCCACCTGTCAACCCGCAGGAGACATAAGAGACATGGGTTCGATCCCTGGGTCAGGAGGATACCCTGGAGAAGGGCGTGGTAACCAACTCCAGTATTCTTGCCTGGAGAGTCCCATGGACAGAGGAGCCTGGTGGACTACAGTCCATGGGGTCACAAAGAGTTGGACATAAATGAAGCGACTTAGCATGCACATATCAAGTTTGGCAAAAATGGGATAAGAAGCTACTAGAAGAAGCAGTGGGAAAGAAGGCAGGAAACAGTGTCTTGTTTAGGGGGGATTAGTTCTGTCCTCTGCTGTCTTCACCCACAGTCCAGGCCTGCAGTTTTCTTAAATGTTCTGTTCTGAGGCACCTGTGCTCAAGAGCCTTTGGTATGTTTGGGACTGCAGGTCTGTCTTGCATCTGGCCTCCACTTGAAGGTAGTCTCTTGGGTGTGCTGTTTCATCCTGGAACCACCACCAGGGGACATTACAGACACCCTTGGCTTGCACGACCCAGGCTGAAGATGAAACACTGCCTCTCCTCATCTTGCTTCTGAAAAAAAGAAAAAGGAAATATATTTTATGGGATTATCCTTTTGGAAACAAAAGACACAGAGCCGTGATGTGACAGTTGGATCTCCCTCAAGAAGGAACGTGCCCTTAGAGACTTCCCTGGTGGTCCAGTGGCTAAGATGTGCTTCCAATGCAGGGGGCCCCGGTTGGACCCCTGACCAGGGAATTAGACCCCAGGTGCCACACTAAGGATCCCACATGTTGCAACAGAAATCGAAGATCCTGTGTGTTGTAGCTAAGAACTGGTACAGTCAAATAAATATTAAAAAAAGAAGTGCGTCTTTTAGCTGCCAGGGGTACAGGTAGCTGGCAGCCTTCAGCTCTTTGCATCTCATGATTTGCCTCAGCCTTCACACTGGGTCCAGTGTCGGACTGGGCAGCCCCAGACCATGACATGTATGACAGGGATACTAAGGCCTGGGTATTTTTGCCAAATCTAAGATTCCTCTATGGGCTGTTTTTGCTCCCTCTCAAGAAAGTGAAAGGCTAACCCACAGAATGGAAGGAAATATTTGCCAATCTTATGTCTGATAAGTGACTTGTCTGCAGAACAGGTAAAGAACTCTTGCCATGGAATCCTAGTAAAAGCAAACGATCCAATTAAAAAATAGGCAAAGGATCTGAACAGACTTCTCCAAGGAAGAAATACAAATGGTCATCCAATTAAAAAATAGACAAAGGATCTGAACAGACTTCTCCAAGAAAGAAATACAAATGGTCAAAGGGCACATGGAAAGATGTTCACCATCACTAACCATCAAAGATTTGTAAATCGAAAGCATAGTGAGATAGATACCACTTCATATCCGTGAGCTTGAGGATGTGGAGAAAGTGGGAACCTCAGGGTGTGGGTGGCGGTGTGAAATGGTGCAGCCACAGCAAAAACAGCCTGGCAGGTCCTGACATGACTAAGCACTGAGTCACCATATGACCCAGCAGTTCCACACCCAAGTTCATCCCCAAGAGAAACGAAAACATATGTCTACACAAAAACTTGCACACAAATGGTCACAGTAGCACTAGTCACAACAGCCAAGAGGTGGAAACAACCCAAATGTCCGTCAAAGACCCAGGTGGGAAGCCCGGAATGGGGGAGCAGCTCCAAGTGGCTAACTTCTGAGTGTTTCCCAACACTGGGAAGAGAGAAAACAGAAATGGGCAAGTTCTTACTTGAACATTTCTGCTGTGCGTAGGTTTTGGATTTGTTGGATGTTTAAAGTCCCTTCTTTGAAGCTTTGGGTACTTGAATGAGTTCTCTGAGGCATCCTTTTTCTCATTCACTAGGTGTGGAGCAAACACACCTCTCCCAGAAAATTCTCTGTAAAAAATTTCCTCCTTAAATCCAATTGCCAACATTTTTCTACCTTTGATGGGGCAAGGAGTTAAGACTGATTATTTTTCAGAGACCTGAAAAATTCTGCATTTGGTCTAATCCAGGGTTTTTCGACCTCAGAATCACAAACAGTTTGGTTGGATGATTCTTCACTGTGGATTCTGTCTTACCCTCTGCATGATGTTTAGCAGCATCCTTGGCACTGGCTTGGTGGTTAACACCCTCCCCTTCCCCAGTTGGCAAGCCAAAACATCTCCGGACATTTTTCACTTCCACACGTCCCCTGGGGGTGTTGATGGCAAAATCGCTCCAGGTTAAGAACCACTGGCCCCGCCCCCTTGCCACTCAAAGTGTGGACCATGGACCGTTAGCATAAGCATCATCTGAGAACTTGCTAGAAATGTAAATTAACAGGTTCCACCCTAGACATGCTGAATCAGACTCTACACTTGAACAAGATATGTGATTTGTGTACTCATTAAAATGAGAAGCCCGGTTTAGTACACTGCGGTATGTGGGATCTTTCTTCCCCCACGAGGGATCGAACCCATACCCACTGCAGTGGAAGCACGGAGTCCTAACTACTGGACCACCAGGGAAGTCCTGAAAAAGACAAAGGTACCAAGGCCATGGGCTGGCCTTCCTGGCACCATGTTCTCTTGCAGTAGTCCTTCACTTGTGGCTTGTGTTAGAATCTCCACAACCTTTCTCAAACTGCATGGGCCCAAGCCCCAGATTTTCTGATTCTGTGGGTTCAGATCGGCCATCCAGGGTCTAGGAATTTTGAAACGCCTCTCCAGGTGACGTGCTGTCAGTTAAGATCCCCTGGGCTACCTTTACTGGGTGCTGAGTTCCTTCCTTCCAAATCGGTTATTCAAGTTGTCTGCAATCTTTTGAGATAGGGACTTCCTTAGTGGTCCAATGGTTAAGACTTGTGCTTCCAGTGCAGGGGCGTGGGTTTGATCCCTGGTCCAGGAACTAAGATCCTACGTGCAGTGCGGCATGGCCAAAAAAAAATCTCTTGAGATAGAATAATTGGCTGCCAAGTGAGCCCTGGCCACGTTTCAGAAGCAGAGGGGAAATAGGATCATGCTTGGATTCTGGAGTGGATTCTTCTCAGGCCTCCAGACCTGGGGAGTGTGGTCTCTGGAAGTGGCCAGTTGCTGAATCCCCTTCTCCTTCCCACAGGACCCAGGGAGCTGCTTGTTCTGTCATCACACCCTGCATTGCACATACCCCTGAGGAAACTCTGGCCACCAAACTGAGGCACAGCGTCCCTTCCAAGAATACCCAGGCTTTCTCAATTTCTTCTGTGTCCTCAGACAAGAATGGCTGGAAAAAGTGACAGGGCAGGCTTTCTTGGAAAGCAGTCTGGCCTGCATCAGCATTAATGAGTAAAATGTGTCCTTGTGTGGCTATTTCCCAACAGACAGCACATTCCTAAGCTATTTTAACTCATCGGTTCAGAATAGAGTCCCCGTCTTCAGTCCTGGATCCTTTTTCTCCTAGAGAATCAGGCCGAGACATCATTGACTAAAGGGTTCGAATAGTCTCAGAGAATATCTCCCTTCGTGTTGTTTGGTCACTAAGTTGCGTCCAGCTCTTTGCACCACCATGGACTGCAGCACTCCAGGCTCCCTGGTTCTTCACTGTCTTGCAGAGTTTGCTCAAATTCGTGTCCATGGAGTCGGTGATGCTATCTAACCATCTCATCCTCTGCTGCCCCCTTCTCCTTTGGCCTTCAGTCTTTCCCAGCATCAGGGTCTTTTCTAATGAGTCAGCTCTTAGCATCAGGAGGCCAAGGTATTGGAGCTTCAGTCCTTCCAATGAATATTCAGGGTTGATTTACTTTAAGACTGACTGATTGAATATCTCCCTATCTATCACCTATCTATGTATATATCTCTTATCATCATCTAGATATAGATCGATAGTTGTAGAGATTTTTATATTACAGAGTGGTAAAAAAAATTCAACTGAGGAAATGTTAAAGATCTTATTGGCTTTATTTAATGATTCATGAATTGGGCAGCATCTCACCTGGTAGATAGAAAGGAGCTCCCAGGAGCTGTATAAAATAGAAGACTTCCCGGCAGAAGGAACAGGGTAGGGAAGTTAAACTAGCAAAGAGTGGATTGGTTGTGGTGAGGTCATCTTTCTTTAGGGGAGAGTAAGAGTCTTCACTACTGCTGACCAGGTAATTCCTTGTTGACTGATTTAAGACTCCATTTCCAGGAGAGGCCAAAACTAGAATTAAGTCTCAATTAGGTGACATGGGGCTTAGCCTAAGTGACTTCATTTTGGATCTGTTGTCTTGTCTTGTTTTTAGCAAAAGTAATATAACCTTGATTTAGAAAGTTTGGAACATGATACAATTTTTAAAAACTTGTTAAAGTGTAGTGGCCAGAACCTTCTTGGAGCTGTCAAAGTTACATTGAAAAGGCCAAGAATAGGCTGCCTTTTAGAACATAAGAAAACTTGACTATCTTTTTTCTTTTTATTTATTTATTTTTTTTTTATTTATTTTTTTTTTTAAAAATCTTTATTAAGGTGGATACACATTCTCATATTAACAATTCTTGTGAACAAAAGCAACCAAAATAAGGCGATAGTAAGATGTGCTTCACATAAAAACAATCAAGTGGCTAAGAGGAGATCTGGCCCTGTACAATAGAAAGATTAGGAAGCAAAACGTGAATAAGTCCTATATTCCAGAAGCTACCCAAATGTGTGAGCAAAGACAGCATACCCATAATATAGCTCACTTAGGTTCCTTCTTTATGACGCATAATTCCTTAATTATCCATTTGTGAAATAAGAACAAACATTAAGAAATGTGAAATCCAAATTGCATTCATTTTCACGATATCAATACTAAACTCAAGACAGCAACTTCATCAAATATAAATGTTTCAAAAGTAAAAGGCAATCTTAATTTTTTTTATCCTATGAATAGGGTCTGCAAAAATAGGTAAATTATTTTACTGTACTTGCAGGAGATTAGGTCTCAGCCTGCACGGAAGGAGCAAAGCAACAAAAGACAACAAACAAATACTACTAGGAGTAATGCCCATACATATCAAACTATCTAGGTGAACCATGTTTTACTTATGTAGCAAATCTATTAAATAACCAGCATATGGAAGCTTTTTTCTTTTTAAAGGCTCATTTTATTTTTTGAATTTTTTGGCCATGTTGCACTTCCTACATGTTGCATTTTCCTACATGTTGCAGGATGTAGGATCCTAGTTCCCCACCAGGAATTGAACCCATGCTGCCTGCATTGGAAACACAGAGTCTTAACCACTGGGCCACCAGGGAAGTCCCTCAACTATCTTTGTTATGCTTCTCAGAGCCGTAGAAGTGGACCATACCACACTTCAGGCCCTGTCCAAAAGAATACACTTTTCCTAGTCAACTGGAAAAATCATCCTACAAAAGTTTGTTATTTTCCTTCACAAATAAACATGCAATTGACTAGTTTCAATGTGATAAACCCCTGACTTGAAGCTAAAGAGTCACTAATTTTAGCTAGCTAATCATCCCCACTTTTGTCTCAAGTTCATGAGATCTTTGTTTCTTATTACTGATCGACAATGTCATTTGTATTGTATTTTCTATTCAATTAAATATTTAAATAATGACATCAGTTGCTATTCTGAGACTGAAGACAACTGGTGATGCTGAAATGGAACTCTTGGCAGCTATATAGCAACCCCAGGACTTAGCCTGAAATCATCCAGAGTCAGCTGAGAGATACAAGTGCAAATTCAGTCTTTGAAAGTTGCATTCAGTCTGTCAGAATATAGTATATGAAACATACAAAAGTGTAGACTAAGACTTGAAATTAGCAAAATTGTGGACTGTCTATATAGACAGACATATATATATATATATATGACATACTCTCTCCCTGTAGCACAGTATCTTCAAAATTCTTCCCTTCAATCTCCTGAAAACTCAGAACCTTATTCTCCTGTCATTATAACAACCCCTGCCTTGTGGTGAATAGAGTCTTTACCTAGAAAGGCAGAAGTGGTGAAGATATTTAGTATTTCTTTTAAAGTTCCATCTGGTGCTTGCATCTTATTTGGGGGGGCTCCTCTTGACATCTTGACTTATGCAACACTTGCCAGTCGGGCCAAAACAGCCCAAGAGTGATCATCCTGGTGATCTTAGTGAATAAATATGGTAATTAATTCTAACCAAAGTTTGGCATCCACATATAAAAATAAGACAAGTATTTAGAATAGATAAATCCTGCATAAAAAAAGAGGATGATAGCATTCGCCTCTGATTAATTATCCCAAGAGAGGCAGCAAAATTCTTGCAGAAGAAGGGAATAAAGAATGCTGGCCTGTGCTTGAAAGGGGCACCAGACTACAGTCCAAAATGTGAGCCTGTTAAGTCCAGGTGCTGAGGCTTGCTCATCTGGAATCTATTTGAGATCACCCATTTTCAGTCTACTCAACTGCAGTAGGTAGGTACCTTGGTTGTGAGCAGTAGAAACTCAAAATAGCTTACACCTGAAGATGGATTTAAGGAACAATGGACCCTTGGAATCAATGGCTCTCTCGGAACATGGGTCTATTGGAACCCAAGAACAAGACTGCAACTGGGACGCAGAAACTATATGAAATCACAGATTCAAACACCACCAGCCTCTCTGTCTTGTTTCTGTGCCTCTCTGAGCGTCACTCTTTTTTCTCAGCAATGCAGCTGCCTCTAATCAATCCTCCAGTTCACGTGATCTGAAACATGATTGTAGACAGCACCTAAGTTTTATGTTTTCACAGCCTCAGACACCAAAAACAGTCTGTTTCAACTCTCTTTCAGTCTTTGGTCCAAAAATTCTGGGAGAAAGCACTCACTGGATCAGCTTGGGGCAGGTGCCTTCCCCTCCCTTGAGTCAATTAGCTGTGGGCAGAGGACAAGGTCACATGAAAACCTGGCAGCCTGGAAGCAGGAAGCAAGAGCGGATAGTGCCAGCCATTCATTCCCGTGGGGGTATCCACTGAGCCAGCTATCCCGCCATTTTGATGTATTCTTTTGTATTCATTAAATCTATGTATGAGTCTGGAGAAATACAGCATGTTCATGGATTGAAAAACTCATGGATTTATCCTCCCCAGATTGACTTCTAGGTTATATATATCCTTATCAAAATCTCAACTTTTTTTTTTTGGTATTTGTTTTGTTTTTATATTTTGATTTTTATTTATTTTGTAAAGGTTATTTATTTATAATTATTAATGATTATATTCTTCCGTTTTTGATTTCTCTTTTTTCCCAAAACAAACAACTTTTTATTGAAATGTATTTGATTTACAATGTTGTGTTGGTTTCAGGTGTATAGCAAAGTGATTGTTATAAATGTGTGTTTGTATGTGTGTGTATGCATGCACATGGTCACTCAGTCATGTCTGATTTTTATGACCCCATGGACTGTGGCCAGCCAGGCTCCTCTGTCCATGGGGATTCTCCAGGCAAGAATACTGGAGTGGGTTTCCATGCCTTCCTCCAGAGGATCTTCCTGACCCAGGGATCATACTAGCATCTCTTAAGTCTCCTGTTTTGGCAGGGCAGGTTCTTTACCACTTTACCGTCCCCTGGGAAGCCCATATATATATCTTTCCAATTCTTTTCAAAAATAGGTTATTATAAGATATTGAATATAGCTCCCTGTGCTATATAGTAGGTCCCCCTTGGTTATCTATTTTATATATAATAGTATGTATCTGTTAATCCCAAAGTCCGAATTTATCCCTCTCCCTCTCCATTTCCCCTTTGGTAACAAACCCTTTGGTTTGTTTTCTGTGTCTGTAAGTCTGTCTCTCAACATGTTTTTTTAATAGAACTTGACAAGCTAATTCTAAATTTATATGAAAATATAAAGGGCCAAGAAGGGTCAAGATAGCAGCCAGTTCTGGAAGCTCTGGGGTATGAAATGACCCTCTTCTTATTCACTGAAGATGTGACTTTTAAAAAATGTCAGAAATAAAGAAAACCCTGCAGAATACTACCCACAGTTTTCACTCAATAAAGGAAGGGAAGGTCACAAGCAGTCTAGAGCCCCCCGGGTACAAGCTTGTGCACAGGCACTCAGGAAGGAAGATCCGGGGGAAAAGAGAGTTGAGTGAATTACAGGTAAGAACTGTGTGTGAGCTACACCGTGGCTCCTGTCTTCCTTCTGTCCTCTGACTCTCATGAGAGAGTCTCGCTGGTAGCCCACCCTAACCGGAGTCCCACTGGAAAGGGAACTTGGGAGTCTGTAGACCGCCTAGCCAACTTGCCACATGACGCATCCACTGCGCTAGCGTGCGTGCCAGTTGGATAGATACTGCCAGGATATAGTCATTAGTCTCACCTTACCCTGCAGATCATAGCTGACGGCTGAGCCCTGGCTGTCTCTTGTGGTCACGCTCTCTCCCCTCCAGGCGGCCCAGCACGCCTTGTCCTTGGGGCTGACCTCAAATCCAGCATGTGCTGGCTGTTCAAGGCCCAGCTGGTCCCTCTGCTCAGACTCCTCTCTCACCCAAGAACTCCAAGCGCTTCCATAACAGTGCTTTGCGCTTTCAGAAATGGGTGGGGAGTTCACCCTTGCCCACAAGGGTTTCACTTAATCAAGGATTTGTTGTTTTAAAAATGACTTTCCTGGTGACTTGGTTTATTTGCATTAAAGGCCTTCACATCCCCTTGCTGCCTGTGGCCTGGAATTGCTGACTTCAGTCCTTCTGGGAGCCCCGGGCATGGAAAAACCTTGCGGGCTCTGCATCTACATACATCATCGTGTGTGCGTGTAAATATTTCAGCAGAATGTAAACAAGGCGTGGGCTTGCTGCCTCGTTCACTGCAGCGTTTCCAGTGCCTCCACAGGGCTTAGCACATGGTGAGCACTCAACAAATATGTGTCAAGTGAAGGACTGTGGCACACACGCACATTTCTGTACAAGGACCTGGGGACAGTGTGTAACCATCTGTGTGCAGATATGTTATTTTGTGTGTGTGTGTTTGGATGTGGCGGGGGGAGGACAAAAGTATTTGGGTAAGCCCGAAACAGCCATTGGGGACTACTTTAATGACGCCTGACCATCAGCAAAGTACAGAATTTGTTGGAGAAACATATGGAAAACTAATGTTTGTGCAGAGTGGAAGAGCAGACATGAATTCCTTTCATAGCAAGGTGACTGGTGGCCCCCCAAAGATGTGCACTAACTCCTAGAACCTGTGAGTGGGAGCTTAGTGTG
>NW_011494644.1:12916505-12921861 GCF_000754665.1 Bison bison bison
AAACAGGTCTTTGCAGATGTAAATAAGTTAAGGGTCTCACTAGGAGATCATCCTGGATTATCTGGGGGTCCCTAGGATCCCGCCCAAAACCAAGAAAAGTTTCCTTAGAAGAGAGAGGAAGAGGAGGCAGAGTGACCGCAGTGGCAGAAACTGGAGTTTGCAGCCAGGAAGCGAAGGCCTGCCAGAAGCTGGAAGAGGCGACGAGAGATTCTCTCCTACTGTTTGCAGGAACAGCCCGGCCCTGCCGACCCCTCCATTTCAGACTTCTGACCTCCGGAACTGGAAGAGAATAAATTCCTGTTGTGTCAAGCTGCCGCATTTGTGGTCATTTGTTACAGCAGCCACAGGAAAGGAACTGTCCAGCACACAGGAGCTCGTGGCCACTTGGTCTGGGGCTGTGTGTGTCCTGTGGGTATGCACTGCCTGCATTCCACCGTGACTGCCAGCCCAGGGCTGTGTACCCAGCAGAGCAAATATTTGTCAGGAGTGGAGCGAACAGGCAGGGGCAGGGTAGGGTGTGGGGGAGCCTGGCTGCAAGGGCCAGGCCAGGCCCAGAGGTCTGGATCCCTTCACATTCACTGGGAGCCCCTGGAAATATTCTGGAAACAATGCCTCTGAGGCATTTCCTGCACCGAGTACCAGGGGCCACCAGGGAATAAGGACAAATGGAATGGTCTTTCTGCTTCCAGCAAACTGGTTCCTCTCCCGATCCTGATTCTGGTGAAGGGCCTGTACCCTCGAGACTGCCCTGAGGTGCCCACCACCTACACCGCAGTGAGCTGCAGCTGCTCCCAGTGTAGCCCTCAGACTGCCTGCCCTGCTTTCTGCACTTTCTTGTCCCTGCTGTGCTTCCTTCTCTGCGCATCCCGGCTCTGTGAGCTCCAGAGCCCCAGCTCCAGGCCGCCGGCCAACTCCACTTTCCTTGAATGACTGGCAGGCGCATCAGGCAGGAATCATCATCAGACTGGGAACAGAGTATTTCCACAGTCTCTAAAATACCAGGTCATCTCCACAGATTTCTTACAAGCACAAAAGGAAAAACTGTAAGTGTTCAGTGGAGGAACCTGGTAGTTACCACCTTAACCAGATCATCAAAGTTAACCTGACCCAGACTTCCCAGGCGGACCAGTGGTTAAGACTTTGCACTTCTACTGCTGAGGGCCCATCTTCAATTCCTGGTTGGGGAATTAAGAGACCACATGCCTTGCAGCTGGGCTTCCCAGGTGGCGCAGGGGTAGATAATCCATCTGCCAGTACAGGAGATTCAGGAGACGTGGGTTCAATCCCTGACCTGCGAAGATCCCCTAGAGGAAATGGCAACCCACGCCAATATTCTTGCCTGGAAAATCCCATGGACAGACGAGTCTGCAGTCCATGCAGTTGCAAAGAGTTGAACACGACTGAGCATGGACACACAGGGCACAGGCAAGCCTTGCAGCCCCCCACAAAAAATTAACATGACTGATGAGGGGAGAAACTGACCTCATGTGGGTTCCTGCTGCCATATTCTGAGAAAGGCACAACCTCATTCCCAGAGCCTTCCAGTCCCCCAAAGGCATAACCTGGGACAGCAGACAAAGTCAAGTCGAAGGCTATTTTACAAATAACTAGTATGCCTCAAGAATGAAAGCGAAAGAAACTGTTCTACATTATGGGATGAAATGATACAATAACTAAATGCAATGCATAGATGATGTGAATGAAAAACATCACCTGCCATATCAGTAACAAAGGAGGCTGCAACCTTCACATTACAGCTACCCCTGAGGGTGAGCCCTGAGGGAATTCAGGATGGGAAAGAACTGGATATTGGCCCTAGACAGCTAAGGTGCAGATAAAGGATGGATTCAGTGAGCCCAGACTCTTGCTTCTTCCCATATATACACAAGCACTAGATTAATTGAGATGTCTGCTTTAATTAACAGTAATCTTTTTTTTTTTTTTTTGAAGTTAGAAAGTGAGATAATTTATTAAGTACACTGCATGGGGGCTTCTGGCAAGACCAAGACGGGGTCTGCCAACAGTAATCTTTTAATTACTACCTGGTTTTTGTTGCTAAACTCCTATATAACCTGGCGCTTCCCTCTTCAGAGCAGTCCCTCGGAGCTATCTGAGAGGCTGCCTTCTGGGCTTGAGTGTTCAGAAAGTCCTCGGAATAAAACATAATTCTCAACTTTTAGGTTATACATTTTTGTTCAGTAGACAATGAGAATGAAAAAAAGAATAGCTTAGAGATCATGATTGGGACAACTGGGGAAATTTGAATAAGTACTGTACATGGAGATAATTATGGAGTAGGAAATGGCAACCAACCCCAGTGTTCTTGCCTGGAGAATCCCATGGACCGAGGAGCCTGGCAGGCTACAGTCCATGGATTTGCAAAGAGTCGGACACAACTGAAGCGACTAAGCATGGGGATAATAGTATCCTATCAATGTTGAATTTCTTTCATTGGATCATTGTATAAGAAGAAAACGTTCTTGCTTTTCAGTGGTACCAGTGAAGTATATAGGTGTAAAGGGATGCAAGACACAATGTCTAATTTATTCTCAAATGGTTCAATAACTAAAAATAGTGACAATTATAGTTAGCTAGCTAGAGAGAGAGATTAAAGCAAATGTAACATATGTTAGCAAAATGATGACTCAGCAGACACTTGGTAAGGATATGTATACTGAAGTTGATTGTACTGTTCTCACCAATTTTTTCTAGTTTAAAGAATTTCGGGGAGGGGAATATATATAATTATGACTGATTCACGTTGATGTACAGTGGAGACCACAACATTGTAAAGCAATTATTCTCCAATTAAAAAAGAGAAAAAAAAATTTTTTGTCTGTGAATCACAGAGATGTAGAACAAAGTGAACTGTTTATTCTCCAGGGAGATAACATCCCATCATTCCATTTAATCCATCCCAACAAACATTCTAAGGCCTCTTAAGGGCCCAGAAACAGTGTTGGGTGTTTCAGGGAAAAGTTCATCTGCCAGCTAAGCAGCTTCCTATCTGATACGGGAGAACCAGACAAATAGATAACGAACAAGAATATGAAGTGGAACAGGAGAAGGGCCTTAAGAAAGGTGTAAAGTAGGGCAGAGGTCACAAGAGTCACAGAGGTGAGACCCTTCCGAGCGGAGTTGGCATTTCAGAGCAATGTGAGGATGGTCCTGGTGGAGCTGCACTGATTTTTCACTGGCTGGGTGGAGGAGTACCACGCATGTAGAAGGCTATGCATGAGCACAGGAGCCAGGTGGAGACAAGGGCACATTGAGTGGTAAGCAAGTCTTTTTTTTTTTAATTAATTAATTTTTGGCCATGCTGGTTTTTAGTTGTGGCATGAGGGCTTCTCTCTAATTGAGGTGCGTGGGCTCAGTAGTTTTGTCGTGTGGGCTCAGTTGCCCCTCCACATGGAACATCTTATTTCCCCTACCAGGGTGCAAACCCCTGCCCCATGCATTGGAAGGTGAATTCTTAACCACTGGACCACCAGGGAAGTCCCATGAGCAAGCCTTCTTCACCTTGAGTGCCTTGTGAAGTCAGGTAGGCAAAACAACGCTTGTCTTCTGCTCCTCTTAGGTTCAGTGGCTGCAGCCTGAGAATTAAACTGAAGACAGATTACAGGCATACCCTGTTTTTTGTGCTTTGCTTTATTGTACTTCACAGATACTGTATTTTTTACAAATTGAAGGCTGGTGGCCATAGCAACCCACTCCATTGTTCTTGCTTGGAGAATCCCATGGACAGAGAAGCCTGGTGGGCTACAGTCCATAGGATCACAAACAGCTGGACACGACTGAAGCAACTTAGGTGGCACGGCATGGCCATCCTGCAAGAGCAAGTCTACTGGTGCCATTTCTCCAATGGCATTTGCTCACTCTGTGTCTCTGTGCCACATGTTGCTCATTTTTAAAATATTTCAAACTTTCTCATTATTATGTTTTTTATGGCAATCTGTGATCTTTGATATCTTTGATATGACTGTTGTAATCATTTTGGGCACCAGAAACCACACCCATGTATCATGGTGTACTTAATAAATGTGTGTGTTCTAACTACTCCACCAACCAGCCATTCCCCCATCTCTCTCCCTCTCCTCAGGACTCCCTACTCCCTGAGACACAGCAATAATGAAATTAGGCCAACTGATAACGCTGCCATGGTCTTTTAGTGTTCAAGTGAAAGGAAGACGGACATGTCCCTCACTTTACATCAAAAGCTAGAAATGAAAAAAAAAAGCTAGAAATGATTAAACTTAGGAAGTCATTTTGAAAGCCGAGATAGGCTACAAGCTAAGCCTTCTGAGCCAAACAGCCAAGTTGTTAGCGTAAAGGGAAAATTCTTGAAGTAAATTAGAGTGGCTACTCCAGGGACTTTCCTGGTAGTCTAGTGGCTAAGATGTCGCACTCCCAATGCAGGGGGCCCAGACTCGATTCCTGTTCAGGGAACTAGATGCCATTTGCTGCGACTGAGAGTTTGCACCCTGCAACTTAAAGGTCCTGTGTGTTACAACTAAGATCCGGCACAGCCAAATAAATTAGTATTTTAAAAAATTGCTTCTCCAAGCATTGAAACATATACATTACCGTATGTAAAACAGATAGCCAGTGGGAATTTGCTGTATGATGCATGGAGCTCAAATCGGATACTCAATGATACCCTAGGGTGGTAGGATGAGGTAGGAGTTGGGAGGGAGGTTCAAGAGGGAGGAGACATATATATATACCTATGGCTGATTCATGTTGATGTATGGCAGAAACCAACACAATATTGTAGTTATCCTTCAATTAAATAAATTAAGAAAAAATTGCTACTCCAGTGAATACATAAATGATGAGGAAGCAAAACAGCCTTACTGCTGATGTGGAAGAAGTTTCACTAGTCTGGTTAGAAAATCACATCAACTACAACATTGCCTTAAGCCAAAGTCTAACACAGAGCAAGACCCTAACTCTCTTTAGTTCTGTCAAGGCTGAGAGGTGAGGAAGCTGCAGAAGAAAAATTTGAAGCTAGCAGAGGTTGGATCAGTTCAGTTCAGTTCAATTACTCAGTGGTATCCAACTCTTTGCGACCCCATGGACTACAGCATGCCAGGCTTCTTTGTCTATCACCAACTCCCGGAGTTTACTCAAACTCATGTCCATCAAGTCGGTGATGCCATCCAACCATCTCATCCTCTGTCTTCCCCTTCTCCCACCTTCAATCTTTCCCAGCATTAGGGTCTTTTCCAATGAGTCAGTTCTTCTCATCAGGTGGCCAAAGTATTGGAGTTTCAGCTTCAACATTAGTCCTTCCAGTGAATATTCAGGACTGATTTCCTTTAGGACGGACTGGTTGGATCTCCTTGCAGTTCAAGGG
>NW_011494644.1:12922765-12930795 GCF_000754665.1 Bison bison bison
AATGTATATTTAGTTCTTTGGTCCATTTTTTGATTGGGTCATTTATTTTTCTGGAGTTGAGCTGTAGGAGTTGCTTGTATATTTTTGAGATTAGTTGTTTGTCAGTTGCTTCATTTGCTATTATTTTCTCCCATTCTGAAGGCTGTCTTTTCACCTTGCTAATAGTTTCCTTTGATGTGCAGAAGCTTTTAAGGTTAATTAGGTCCCATTTGTTTATTTTTGCTTTTATTCCCAATATTCTGGGAAGTGGGTCATAGAGGATCCTGCTGTGATGTATGTCAGAGAGTGTTTTGCCTATGTTCTCCTCTAGGAGTTTTATAGTTTCTGGTCTTACATTTAGATCTTTAATCCATTTTGAGTTTATTTTTGTGTATGGTGTTAGAAAGTGTTCTAGTTTCATTCTTTTACAAGTGGTTGACCAGATTTCCCAGCACCACTTGTTAAAGAGATTGTCTTTAATCCATTGTATATTCTTGCCTCCTTTGTCAAAGATAAGGTGTCCATATGTGCGTGGATTTAATCTCTGGGCTTTCTATTTTGTTCCATTGATCTATATTTCTGTCTTTGTGCCAGTACCATACTGTCTTGATAACTGTGGCTTTGTAGTAGAGCCTGAAGTCAGGTAGGTTGATTCCTCCAGTTCCATTCTTCTTTCTCAGGATCGCTTTGGCTATTCAAGGTTTTTTGTATTTCCATACAAATTGTGAAATTATTTGTTCTAGCTCTGTGAAGAATACTGTTGGTAGCTTGATAGGGATTGCATTGAATCTATAAATTGCTTTGGGTAGTATACTCATTTTCACTATATTGATTCTTCCAATCCATGAACATGGTATATTTCTCCATCTATTAGTGTCCTCTTTGATTTCTTTCACCAGTGTTTTATAATTTTCTATATATAGGTCTTTAGTTTCTTTAGGGACTCTTAAGAGTCTTCTCCAACATTACAGTTCAAAAGCATCAATTCTTCGGTGCTCAGCTTTCTTTATAGTCCAACTCTAACATGCATACATGACTACTGGAAAAACCATAGTTTTTGACTAGATGGACCTTTGTTGGCAAAGTAATGTCTCTGGTTTTTAATATGCTGTCTAAGTTGGTCATAACTTTTCTTCCAAGGAGCAAGTGTCTCTTAATTTCATGGCTGCAGTCCCCATCTGCAGTGATTTTGGAGCCCAGAAAGATAAAGTCTGTCACTGTTTCCATTGTTTCCCCATCTATTTGCCATGAAGTGATGGGACCAGATGCCATGATCTTTGTTTTCTGAATGTTGAGCTTTAAACCAACTTTTTCACTCTCCTCTTTCACTTTCATCAAGAGGCTCTTTTGATGAGGTTGGCTCATGCAGTCTTAAAAAACAAGCCAGCTCCATAACATAAAAGTGCAAGGTAAAGGGTAAGGGCTGATGCAGAAGCAGCAGCAAGTTATCCAGAAGATCTACCAGAGATAATTGATGAAGCTGGTACACTGAACAACAGATTTTTCAATGTAGACAAAACAGCCTTCTCAGGGAAGAAGACACTATCTGAGATTTTCATAGCTAGAGAGGAGAAGTCAATGCCTGGCTTCAAAGCTGCTCTTTTAAGGAGTTAACACAGCTGGTGACTTGAAGTTGAAGCCAATGCTCATTTACCATTCTGAAAATCCTAGGGCCCTTGAGAATTATGCTAAATCTATTCTGCCTATGCTCAGTAAATGAAACCATAAAACCTGGAATAACAGCACATATGTTTACAAATATTGAATATCTTAAGCCCACTGTTGAGACCTACTGCTCAGAAAAAAAGGATTCACTTCTAAATATTACTGCTTATTGACACTGCACCAAGTCACCCAAGAGTGCTGATGGAGATGGACAATGAGATTGATGTATTGTTTTCATGCCAAGGAGTAATTTCGACTTTCAAGTCTTATGATTTAAGAAATACAGCCATAACAGCCATAGATAGTGATTCCTCTGATGGATCTGGGCAAGGGAAATTGAAAATCTCTGGAAAGAATTCACATTCTAGATGCCATTAAGAATATTTGTGGTTCAAGGGAAGAGGTTAAAATATCAACATTAACAGTTTAGAGGAAACTGTTGATTGATTCCAACCCTCATGGATAAGTTTGAGGGGTTCAAGACTTCAGTGGAGGAAGTAGCCGCAGGTGTGGTGGAAAGAGCAAGAGAACTAGAATTAGAAGTGGAGCCTGAAGATGTGACTGAGTTGCTGCAACCTCAATATAAAACTTTAATGCGCAAAAAAGTACTTTTTCTGGATGAGCCAAAAACGTAGTTTCTTGAGATGGGAACCTGCTCTTGATAAAGGTGCTGTGAAGATTGTTGACCAGACAATAAATGATTTAGGATATTATATAAATTTAGTTGAGAAAGCAGTGGGAGAGCTTGAGAGAATTGACTCCAGTTCTGAAAGAAGTTCCACTGTGGGAAGAGTGTTATCAAATAGGATTGCATACTACAGAGAAATCGTTCATGAAAGGAAGAGCCGGCAGCCTACATCATTGTCTTATTCTTAAAAAACTGTGCCTTTTGAGACACTTCACTTTCTGTCTATGGAATGTGTACTGCTACTGCTAAGTCGCTTCAGTCGTGTCCGACTCTGTGCGACCCCATAGACGGCAGCCCACGGGGCTCCCCCGTCCCTGGGATTCACCAGGCAAGAACACTGGAGTGGGTTGCCATTTCCTTCTCCAGTGCATGAAAGTGAAAAGTGAAAGTGAAGGCGCTCAGTTGTGTGCGACCCTCAGCGATCCCATGGACTGCAGCCTTCCAGGCTCCTCCGTCCATGGGATTTTCCAGGCAAGAGTACTGGAGTGGGGTGCCATTGCCTTCTCCGATGGAATGTGTATCTCTCTAAATAAACCTGCTCTCATTTTATTATGGCTAACTCTTGAATTCTCTCCTATGCAAAGCCAAAGACCCTCACGTGGGGCTGGTCCCAGGGACTTGCCTGAGACCTGGAATGAGACCATTCTCTGTCTCCCATTCTCCCGCAACGGTTGCACATCCCAAAGTGTGATTTTTGCTGCTCCTGGATTAATCCATTTTGCTGGTAAAAATAACTTGGTTGGTGCTGCTGCTGCCAAGTCGCTTCAGTCGTGTCCGACTCTGTGTGACCCCCATAGACAGCAGCCCACCAGGCTCCCCCATCCTTGGGATTCTCCAGGCAAGAATACTGGAGTGGGTTGCCATTTCCTTCTCCATCCAACGCATGCATGAATGCTAAGTCACTTCAGTCGTGTCCAAGTCTATAACTTGGCTGTTTTATTGTTAACAAATGTAATCCAAAGGGCATTGGAGATTGACTTGTTCACTGCTCTGTGCTCAGCACTTAGAAGAGTGACTGGTGCTGGACGTTGTTAAATTGCATGTGCTGGAGTCCCCCAGATCCTGTAGGAGTAGCAGGTAAGCAACCTGGGAGGGTGGCAAGAAACTGGTAGCCTGCGCAGCCTCTTTAACCAGGGAGGGAAAACCAAAGTCACAGGAAAGAATGTGCTGTGTGTTAAGTTGCTTCAGTCGTATCCAGCTCTTTGTGATTCTATGGACTGTAGCCCACCAGCTCCTCTGTCCATGGAATTCTGCAGGCTAGAATACTAGAGCGGGTTGCCATTTCCTCCTCCAGGGGATCTTCCCGACCCAGGGATTGAACCTGCCTCTCTTATGTTTCCGGCCTTGGCAGGCGGGTTGTTCACCACTAGTACCACCTGGAAAGCCCCTCTTAACTGCCCTCTGTGTAGCTTTTCTCTGCTGAGGGTCACAGACTTGCTTAAGAAGGGAGGCAGATCCTGTACCTACTCCAGCCAACACTCGAAAGCATCCAGCCTCTCTCTCTCTCTTTTTTTTCTCTTGTTGCAGAGCACGGACTCTAGAGTGCAAGGGCTCAGTAGTTGCAGTGTGTGAGTTTCTAGTTACCCTGAGGCATGAGGGATCTTAGTTCCCCAACCAGGGATTGAACCCACATCCCCTGCATTGGAAGGTGGCTTCTTAACCACTGGACCACAAAGGAAGTCCCCCCCTAGCTTCTGTCTTTTGTGTAACCTAAACCCTTCATCCTGAACCTCCAGCTCAGGTCTGAAACCTGGTAGGGGAGCAGGATTGATCTGTGAGCTTTTTTTTTTCCTTTTAAAATGAAGTGTAATAAATGTACAGAGAAGTGCACATGTGTGTGTAGTTTGATGAATTTTCACAAAGTGAACAAACCAGATAGTCCTCAATTCAGGAAACAGAATATCATCCACCAGCCTTTCTGATGTTCCCCAGTGCCACCTCCCCGTCACTACCCCCGCCTCTTTCCCTTGGGAGTCAGGGGGATCCTTCCCCCAGAGCCTCTGCTTTATGAAGCTGACCGGAGGCCCGGTGTCAAAGCTGCACAGGTGGTTTACATGCATAGAGAGGTTTGGCAACTACTCCTGGAAGTCGCATCATCTCTGTTGCAAGTGGAATCAGAAGCTGCTCTATTCCCAGTCTTGGGCTCAGCACCAGTAGCTGTCTGGCTAGGTTTCCCCATGAAGCAGTGGGCATTTCCTGTATCTGGGGCCTGCAGAACACGGGAGGGGCAACTCCTGGGCTCAGGAAGGCTGGTGGGTTAGTTCCAGCCTGGGCATGTGGCCCTCCTTCTCTGGCAGGAGGTGCATGAAGAGGTATTTTTGGAAGGTGCAGGAGTTCTGTAGCCATTTGGAAAATGCCTGCTCATAGGCTGGGCTGGATTTTCATTTTAAAATGATGATGTGGCTGAAGGGCCTGACCTGGCCAGTTTTCCTGGATCTACGGGTGGGGAAAGCGAAGAGACATGCTCATTTTTTTCCCCTTTTTCTTTAAATTGTGTCACCATTTTCTTTTTGTCTCAAATCCCTCTAACCCACAAGCTTCAAGAGAATCGTGAAGTGTCTCCCGCAGTTCATTGGCTCTTTGATGCTGTTTGCAGGTAGGTGTTTTTTCTTGTCTCAAATCAGCCAGGGCTCTGGGGTCACTTTAAGTCGAGTGAGAGTTAAACCTTCAGTTCTCCACCAAGGATCTCTGGCTCTGGAGCCCTCACCTGGAGTCCCCTGCGCTTCCAGGCAGGGCCCTGAGTGCCCTCCTACTCTCTCCCCTGCGTCTCTCTCTGCTTTGCCCTGCTGCCTTCATCCTCACTGAGAGCTGCAGCTTTTTTTTTTTTTTTTTAAATTGTAATTGATTTACAGTGTTGAGCTAATCCCTACTGTATAGCAAAGTGATTCTGTTATATATACGTATGTACATCTTTTTCATGTGTTTTCTATTATGGTTTATCACAGGATATTGAATAGAGTTCCCTGTACTGTACAGTCGGACCTTGTCGTTCACCCAGTGTATATATAATAGCTTACATCTGCTAACCCAACCTCCCACTCTGCCCCTCGCCCAGCCCCCTCCCCCTTGGCGACCAGTCTGTCTTCTGTGTCTGTGAGTCTTTCTGTTTTGTAGATAGGTTCACATTTTAGGTTCCGCATGTAAGTGATATCATACTGTATTTGTCTTTCTCTTTCTGTCTGACTTAGTATGATCATCTCTAGGTCCATCCATGTTGTGGAAAAGGCATTATTTCATTCTTTTTTATGGTTGTGTAGTATTCCATAAATATATACTACATCTTCTCTATCCTTTCATCTGTCGATGGACATTTGTTTTCTTGTCTTGGCTATTGTGAATAGCGCTGCTGTGAGCACTATTATAGAGGTGCATGTATCTTTTTGAACTGTGATTTTGCCTGGATATATGCCTAGGAGTGGGCTTACTGGACCATATGGCAACTCTAGTTTTAGTTTTCTGAGGATCATCCATACTGTTTTACGTACTGGTTGTACCAACTTACCTTCCCACCAACAGGGTAGGAGGGTTCCCTTTTCTGTACACCCTCTCCATCATTTATTTGTAGACTCTTTTTTTAATTGGAGCATAATTGTTTTATGAGGTTGTGTTAGTGTCTGTTGTACAATGAAATGAATCAGCTATATGTATACGTATATCCCCTCCTTTTGGACTTCCCTCCCCAACCCCCCATCCCACCCATCTAGGTCACCAAAGAGCAACAAGCTGAGTTCTCTGTACTGTATCACAAGTTCTCCATTTTGATCGGCATGAGGTGGTACCTTACTGTAGTTTTGATTTGCATTTCTCTAATAATTAGCAATGTTGAGCATCTTTAATGTGCTTATTGGCCATTCATATGCCATCTTTTGGGATACCCTCATAGCTCAGTTGGTAAAGAATCCGCCTGCAATGCAGGAGACCCCGGTTCGATTCCTGAATCAGGAAGATCCCTTGGAGAAGGGATAGGCTACCCACTCCAGTATTCTGGCCTGGAGAATTCCATGGACTGTATAGTCCTTGGGGTCACAAAGAGTCGAATACGACTGAGTGACTTTCACTTTCATATGCCTTTTAGAGAAATGTCTATTTAGCAGCTGCAGGTGTTTTTTATTTTAAGTGATTTTATTTATGTATTTATTGGCTGTGCTGGGTCTTGTTGCTGCTCAGGCTTTTGCTGTAGTTGATGTGAGCGGGGGCTACTCTCCAGTTGTGGTGGGCGGGCTTCTCATCGCAGTGGCTTCTCTTGTTGCAGAGCACAGGCTCCAGGGCATGTGGGCTGCAGTAGTTGCAGTTCCTGAGCTCTAGCGCACAGGCTCAATAGTTGTGGCACACAGGCTTGGTTGTTCTGCTTATGGGGGATCTTCCCAGATCAGGGATCAAACCCATGTCTCCTGTATTGGTGGGCAGATTCTTTACCACTGAGCCACCTAGGAAGCCCCAGTTGCAGTTTTTGCTAATCATCTATCCATTCACTCACTCATCCATTCATTTGACCAGTGCCAAGCCCTGTCCTGGAAACAGGATGGAGGATCAGGTAGACAAACGACTTTGTATCATCACCATTTTTGCCTTCACCCTTGAGAACTCTTTGTCCCCACTTCTCTACTTCCTCCCAAGGCCATTTCCATGCTCTCTGAAGAACCTCTGCTCCTTCACTTGCATAGCAAAGGAAGCCTGTCCTCCCCATTATCTGTGTCCAAACCCCTTGCTCAGTTCAGTTCAGTCGCTCAGTCATGTCTGACTCTTTGCGACCCCATGAACTGCAGCACACCAGGCCTCCCTGTCCATCACCAATTCCTAGAGCTTACTCAAACTCATCTCCATTGAGTTGGTGATGCCGTCCAACCATCTCATCCTCTGTCGTCCCCTTCGCCTCCCATCTTCGATCTTTCCCAGCATCAGGGTCTTTTCCAATGAGTCAGCTCTTCGCATCCAGTGGCCAAAGTATTGGAGTTTCAGCTTCAACATCAATCCTTCCAATGAACACTCAGGACTCATATCTTTTAGGATGGACTGGTTGGATCTCCTTGTAGTCTAAGGAACTCTCAAGAGTCTTCTCCAACACCACAGTTCAAAAGCATCAATTCTTCAGTGCTCAGCTTTCTTCACAGTCCAACTCTCACATCCATACATGACCACTGGAAAAACCATAGCCTTGACTAGATGGACCTTTGTTGGCAAAGTGATGTCTCTACTTTTCAATATGCTGTCTGTGTTGGTCATAACTTTTCTTCCAATGGCGGCACTCACCATCTGCAGTGATTTTGGAGCGCAAAAAAATAAAGTCTGCCACTGTTTCCACTGTTTCTCCATCTATTTCCCATGAAGTGATGGGACCAGATGCCATGATCTCAGTTTTCTGAATGTTGAGCTTTTAGCCAACTTTTTCACTCTCCTCTTTCACTTTCGTCAAGAGGCTCTTTAGTTCTTCACTTTCTGCCATACGGGTTGTGTCATCTGCATATCTGAGGTTATTGATATTTTTCTCAGCAATCCTGATTCCAGCTTGTGCTTCATCCAGCCCAGCATTTCTCACGATGTACTCTCAGTTCAGTTCAGTTCAGTCACTCAGTCGTGTCCGACTCTTTGCGACCCCATGAATCGCAGCACGCCAGGCCTCCTTGTCCATCACCAACTCCCAGAATTCACTCAGACTCACGTCCATCGAGTCAGTGATGCCATCCAGCCATCTCATCCT
>NW_011494644.1:12931400-12931672 GCF_000754665.1 Bison bison bison
TGCAATCACCATAGGCAGTGATTTTGGAGCCCAGAAAAATAAAGTCTGACACTGTTTCCACTCTTTCCCCATCTATTTCCCATGAAGTGATGGGACCGGATGCCATGAGCTTTAAGCCCACTTTTTAACTCTCCACTTTCACTTTCCTGAAGAGGCTTTTGAGTTCCTCTTCACTTTCTGCCATAAGGGTGATGTCATCTGCATATCTGAGGTTATTGATATTTCTCCCAGCAATCTTGATTCCAGCTTGTGTTTCTTCCAGTCCAGCGTCT
>NW_011494644.1:12931772-12935953 GCF_000754665.1 Bison bison bison
CTGGTATTCCCATCTCTTTCAGAATTTTCCACAGTTTATTGTGATCCACACAGTCAAAGGCTTTGGCATAGTCAATAAAGCAGAAATAGATGCTTTTCTGGAACTCTCTTGCTATTTCCATCATCCAGCGGATGTTGGCAATTTGATCTCTGGTTCCTCTGCCTTCTCTAAAACCAGCTTGAACATCAGGAAGTTCATGGTTCATATATTGCTGAAGCCTGGCTTGGAGAATTTTGAGCATCACTTTACTAGCGTGTGAGATGAGTGCAATTGTGCTGTAGTTTGAGCATTCTTTGGCATTGCCTTTCTTTGGGATTGGAATGAAAACTGACCTTTTCCAGTCCTGTGCCCACTGCTGAGTTCTCCAAATTTGCTAGCATATTGAGTGCAGCACTTTCACAGCATCATCTTTCAGGATTTGGAATAGCTCAACTGGAATGCCATCACCTCCACTAGCTTTGTTCGTAGTGATGCTTTCTAAGGCCCACTTGACTTCACATTCCAGGATGTCTGGCTCTAGATGAGTGATCACACCATCGTGATTATCTGGGTCGTGAAGATCTTTTTTGTACAGTTCTTCTGTGTAGTTAAATAAGCAGGGTGACAATATACAGCCTTGACATACCACTTTTCTATTTGGAACCAGTCTATTGTTCTATGTCCAGTTCTAACTGTTGCTTCCTGACCTGCATACAAATTTCTCAAGAGGCAGGTCAGGTGGTCTGGTATTCCCATCTCTTTCAGAATTTTCCACAGTTTGTTGTGATCCACACAGCCAAAGTCTTTGGCGTAGTCAATAATGCACAAGTAGATGTTTTTTCTGGAACTCTCTCGCTTTTTTGATGATCCAATGGATGTTGGCAATTTGACCTCTGGTTCCTCTGCCTTTTCTAAATCCAGATGCCTTCTCTAAACCCCTTGCTGCTGACCCTCATTTCTAGCTCTCTTGGTCTGAGACAGAGAATAAAAAAGTAATTCCTTTGGCATGAGTTTCTTCCGCAGCTTTCCCTTTCTGAGACCCTCTCTGTCCCCCATCCTCTCTCCATGCCAGATCCTGGAATGGAAGTGCCATTTGTGGGCGCTGCTGTACTTTTGTCCTTCCAGAAACCAAAGCAGGGAGTTCCCCAGTTGCCTAATGGTTAGGAGTCGGAGCTGTTACTGCCCAGGCCCCAGATTTGATCCCTATTTGGGGAACTAAGATCCCATAAGCTGCAAGGGTCAGTCCAAATAAAAGAAACCAAAGCAAAACCAAAGAGTGGTGGCAGAGGTGAGAGGAAGGGATGGAGAGGGTCTCAGAAAAGAAAAGTTGGGGAAGAAAATAAAATAAGGGCTCTGAAGGGCTGGGCTGCTTGCTGGGAGATGACTCTCTGAGGCAGAAGCAGGGTAAAGGGTGACCTAGAAGATGGCAGTGGCTTCCGGGTGCTCACCGGGGTGTCAGTGAACACTCTTCCACTTCTTCTCTTTTCTTGGACCTGCCAGACTGTTTGAAAGAAGCAGTCTCTGAGTCCTTTGAACTGCCTGTTGGTCAGAGGGAGAAGCTGTCTAGGCTGTCAGATAAGGTCTCTGAATCTGAGCTGATCACCTGGAAGAGGTGTATAGCTGGGGAGGGAAAATAGATCCAGGGCATTCAGAGAATATGTGCTGAACCTGAGAGTCACTAAATGACACAGAGCAATATATATGCCATGTGAACTGGATGTTCATAAAGCCTTGATCAGTGAGTTTTCCAGAAAAGAGTCTTTAAAAAAATTACATATTTATTCATTTCAAATAGATAATCCAAGCACAGGGCACAACATTTCAAAAAGTGCCAGAAGGTATGCGTAGTAGAAATAAATGTCTTTCCCTCTTCTGTGCCCAAGTTCTTCAGTTTCCTTTGCAGAAACAACTACTGTTGTCAGTTTTTATTATTGTTGTTCAGTTGCTAAGTTGTGTCTGATTCTTTGCAATCCTGGCATGGATTGCAGCACGCCAGGCTCCCCTTCACTATCTCCCAGAGTTTGCTCAAACTCATATCCATTGAGTTGGTGATGCCATCCAGCTCATCCTCTGTCACCCCTTCAATCTTTCCCAGCATCAGGGTCCTTTCCAATGAGTTGGTTCTTTACATCAGGTGGCTAAACAAAGTATTGGAGCTTCAGCTTCAGCATCAGTCCTTCCAATGAATGTTCAGGGTTGATTTCATTTAGGATTGACTGATTTGATCTCTGAAAATCACAAGTGTGTTTGTGTGTCTGTGTGTACTTGAAAAAATACAAATGGGCATATTATATATACTGTTTTTAACTGTGTTCTTTTAAGAGTATATTTTAGAGTCTATTTTCTTAACATATACTGTATGGGTTGGGGTAGCTATGAAAAGCAGAAAAACTTTGTTCCCATACAGCCCTGGAGCTTTACGTCAGATCAAACAGCTCCTTATTTGCAGCTGTTTTGTTTTTTTTTTACAGACAGTGTGGTCTCGGGACGACCTGAAGCTGTCTTGCTCAGGGAAACATCCTGGCATGGAACAGGCAAGGAGCTAACATCCCTGCCAGATTTCACTGGGATTCACGTCCCCCATTCATATGGAATTCCCTACATCTGGAATTTGTTCTCAGAGTTTATATGAGAGATACCAGCACCAAGCTCCTACCTGGCTACTCAATTTTTTTTTTTCCCCCCAGGTCTTGTAGGTGGGTGAAGTGTTTTCTGGGTGTTGTGGAGGTCATTTCACAAAGCTGCATTTCTGGCTCATGGAGAGAGGTTGGCAGGGGCTGTGTTTAAGGGATTAATGCCCCATGGTGCTGTCTGTGGCTTCAAGATTACTCAGGTCAGGGTGAGCTGTTTCCCTGAAGCGGTCTGGAATGCAGGAAGTGGAATGGGACATAGCTCTTAATGTTAAAAGACTGGTTAATCAAACCACTTTGGGTGCAGGTGTATCTGAATCACCTGTGTCCTTTCCCTTTCCTCTTGCTCTCTGCCTGCCAACGTTGTTCATTTTCTTTTCTTTTTCATATTTATTTTATTCATTTATTTGGCTGTATTGGGTCTTAGTTGCATGGCACAAGGAATCTCTGATCTTTGCGGCATGTGGGGTCTTTAGTTGTGGCCTGTGGGATCTAGTTCCCTGACCAGGGATCAATCCCGGGTCCCCTGCATAGGGAACAAAGAGTCTTAGCCACTGGACTACCAGGGAAGTCCTGCTCCTTTTCTTTTGATGAGCTTTCTAATCCTAGTGGTCCATTTCTGCTGCCCCAAAGCAGCTTGGGTCAGATCAGATCAGCTTCCTATTTGATTTAATGTTCCAAAGAAAAAATATCACGGTGGGTATTTCTTTAAATTTTGTCAGATCGAATTGCTTACAAGATTTTTCCAATCAAATAAAGGGAAAACAACCAGATATAGTGATCCCTTATTCTTAGAGTGGCACCATAGCCTGAGGCTCTTGGAGGTTTATTACCTTATTTGCTCTTTTAAAAAAATAACAGCTTTATTCAGATATAATCCACATACCATATAACTCACCGATTTCAAGTAAACAATTCAGTGGGTTTTTTTTTTTAATATATTCAAAGAATTGCACAACTATCGCCTCAATCAATTTTAGAACATTTTCATCAATCACTCCCTCCCATCAAAAAGCCCCATAGCCATTAGCAATTACTTCCCCCTCAGTCCAAGGCATCCACTAATATACTTGTTTTTTTCTATGGATTTGCCTGTTCTGGACATTTCATATAAAGGGGCTCATATAATATATGGTCTTTCAAGACTGGCTTCTTTCATCTAGCAGGATATTTTCAAGATTCAGCCCTGTTGTAGCATTTATCAGTACTGACTGGAAGAAACACAAGCTGGAATCAAGATTGCCGGGAGAAATATCAATAACCTCAGATATGCAGATGACACCACCCTTATGGCAGAAAGTGAAGAGGAACTAAAAAGCCTCTTGATGAAAGTGAAAGTGGAGAGTGAAAAAGTTGGCTTAAAGTTCAACATTCAGAAAACGAAGATCATGGCAGCTGGTCCCATCACTTCATGGGAAATAGATGGGGAAACAGTGGAAACAGTGTCAGACTTTATTTTTCTGGGCTCCAAAATCACTACAGATGGTGACTGCAGCCATGAAATTAAAAGACGCTTACTCCTTGGAAGGAAAGTTATGACCAACCTAGATAGCATATTCAAAAGCAGATACA
>NW_011494644.1:12936208-12937837 GCF_000754665.1 Bison bison bison
GAGGATGAGATGGCTGGATGGCATCACTGACTCGATGGACATGAGTCTCAGTGAACTCCAGGAGTTGGTGATGGACAGGGAGGCCTGGCGTGCTGCGATTCATGGGGTCGCAAAGAGTCGGACACGACTGAGCGACTGATCTGATTTGATCACTCTTGTTTATGGTCAAGTAATATTCCATTGTGTGGCTCTGTCATATTTTACTTATTTATTAATTAGCTGATGGACATCTGGGTTTTTTCCACTTTATTGGCTATAATGAGTAAGGGTTCTATGAACATTCCTGTAGACATTTTTGTGTGGACCTCACTTGAACTTGGGCATCCCCAGTGGCTCAGCGGTAAAGAATCTGCCTGCAATGGAAGAGATGCGGTTCTTTCCCTGGGTTGGGAAGGTCCCCTGGAGGCGGAAATGGCAACCCACTCCAATGTTCTTCCCTGGGAAATCCTATGGACAAAGGAGCGTGGTGAGCTACAGTCCATGGGGTCACAGTCAGACATGACTGAGCACATAGGTACACTTGATCTTTACAGCAACTCTCAGAGGTTTACAGACCTAGTTCTATAGACAACAAAACTCATTCCAAGATTGTAGACAGAGCCCATGCTTTTTCCAGTCTATGTTCACAGAGCTGAAATAACTGCTTCGACAGAACGTGCTGTGGATATGTCCGCAGGAAGGACCTGTGAACAGGAATGGTTATTTTTCAGTTGTGAAATTTCAGCCCTCTCCCCAATGTCCCCCTTCTCTTTGCCTTTTCCCTCCTCTCCTAGTTTTCACTTTTAAGTATCGGGGTTTCCGCCGCTCTGGTGGGTACAGAATCCACTCTCACTCATTTATACTTTGATGTGGAATATAATTTTGTGAGAATGTGATATTTGCACTTTCGAATCACCCCGATGAGGTGAAATCTCCTCTGCTAGTAGCAAGCACTGAGGTGCTATTTGAAGCAGGGACAGGCAGAGGGAGGATTTCTTGGAAAAGCTCCTTCTCCTGTCGGGTCCCAGGTTTCCAGGATGAAGGCCACCCACCGTGGGGGTTGGGCTGCGTGGACCGCCACCTGTCCGCGGCCTCCCCTCTACCCCCAGCTAGGCCGCGCGCACCGTTGCTCTGCAACCACCCGCTCACGCAGGTGGCGGCCCCAGAACCCTGCAGGGAGCGCGCGCACACACCGGGACTCAGGGCCGCCCGCGCAGCCCGGACGTCAGACCCACCCCTCTCCTCAGTGCCTGCCGGGCCCGGCGGGAGGCCGAGCCCCGCCCCCCTCGGAGGGCAGCCTGTGGAACCCACGAATCAGAGAGACCGACACATCGCCCGGCCAGGAGCCGGGCAACCAATCGCCGCACGTGTGTGATCCCGTGCCCGCTGGGGAGGCCGGCTGCGGGAGCTGAGGCGGCGACGGCGGGAGTCGCTGCTGAGGCGGCCGCGGGCGCGGGTCGTGTCAGCGCAGCTCCTCGGGGCCGGGCCAGGCTGGCAGCAGCTGGCGCCTGGCGGTGAGGGCGGGCTCCCGGGGTGGGCGGAATGGCCCCCACCTAGGGCCGTGGCAGTAGTGGCTGAGCCCAGGATGCTGAGGAGGCGGCGCGGCGGCTCCTCGCTCTTTCCAGGTAAGGGTGACGCCGCGCTCGTGGC
>NW_011494644.1:12938098-12940316 GCF_000754665.1 Bison bison bison
CCCGGCCCGGCCGGGCCCGGCTCCGGAGCCCGCACCCCTGTCCTCGGCGCCCGCGTTTCCCGGTCTCTGGCTTCCCCGTGGCCCGACTCGCCCCCGCCGTGGTCGGCCTCCGCTCTCTCCCGCCCCCTCCTCGCCTTCCTGTCCCTCAGGCTGGGCCGGCACAGTTTCCCAGCCTCCGCAGTCCTTCGGGGCGCCTTCCGGGGATGAGCCGCCAGGGCGTCCCCCGGATCGGACTTCTGCCCTCGTCTCTACCGGGACTTACCTTACCCAGGCTCACCCCATCCTTGCCCTCCTGTACTGGGTCCTCTAGGCATTTCACTCGCGCCCTCCCGCCCCCCACCCCACGCCCTGTGTCCCTGGGTTTTGCCCTTTTGCCCCCAGATGCTTTCCTTTCCCAACTCGCCCCTTCTCTCTACATTTTCATTCCCCACCGTCGCTAACACATCTTTTCCTCTACGCTTAAACCTTCAGACATTGCTCCTCTCCTGAGTGCCCGGTCTATACAGTTTTAGCGTAAGTCGTCTTTAAATGAGCTACACCCATAACAGGTAAAGTGTGTTGCTTAGAGTTTGGCGCACAGTAGGTCTGGTACGTGGTAGGTGCTCACGCGTGTTACCCTCTTCCTCCTTTGAGGCCTTTGTGCCCTCCAGATAGAGGTAGCAAGACGTCCAGTATCCAGTACCTCAGGAGTAGAATGGGAGGTGGCAGGATGAATTAGGCACCTCCAAGTGTGATTAAGAGATTGCATTGTCAGTTATTTACTTACAGCAGTCATTCCGAAGAATTGAATTTTGCCATCTTTGTGTCATGTATCGTTTTCTAATAATTGGCTTTGTAAAGAGTTCTTAATAAGGTTTGCAACTTAGTCCCACCACCCCATCTCCTTTGCTGAACTTTTATTTTTAGGGAAGGAAGAGCCCGCACCTCCTAGTTGAAATTGCATTTTGTCTAAGAAGGGTTTAGAGTGTTTATCTCCCAGCTGGATAGTCCAGTCCCGCAGTGAATTTTCACCCTTTAAGAACCTAGAGAAATCAGGTTTAGATTTCTTGGAATCAACCGTGGAAGGGATCAGAAATGCTTAGGAGTGGAAGTTCTGACAAGTTCTCTCAGAGTGAAGGAGGAATTAGCCACCCCCGCCCCACTTTCTGGCTATCAGAGGAAATAACTAGAGTCAATTTTTAAAAAGAATAAAATAAGTTTGACTTTTGAAAATTATAAGCCGTGTTACTGGCCTCAAGCCATTCTTGCTCATTTGCTCTGATGATTTCCAAGCCTGGGTGAATCAAACAGTTGGCTTTTTCTGCTCCTGGAGGCTTGAGGAAAGCGTGTGACTGAACTGCTGGTGCTGTTCTAAACTTTTGGATTCCAACTTTGCTCGCGCTGCCTGGAGATCCTTTGACTCACTACCTATGTACCTCTTATGTACCTAGACCTCATTGCTATTTCTAGAGCTTTACCATTTTCCTCTTCTTGACTTGACTTATCTTACTCTTGATTTCTTTACATTTCTTATTTTGCCTCTTACCTCGCAGAATTGGTGGGCATCAGCCCTGAACCCTTAAGGGTCTGTCATTTATCTGTGTGCTTGTACCTATCTGATTTCTGATCGCCTTTTCTTTTATCAGAGGAAGAAGGTATTACTTTCTGAGGCTAACATCTTTCATGTTCTGTATTCTCTCTTTTTCTCAGCTTGCACACATGCTCAGGTTTTCACCATCTACAACAAACCAAAACGAAACATTGCCTTGATGTTCTTTCCCTCAGATTAATGTGGTATTCCTTAGGATTTTGTTTTCTGTTCTTTCCCCTGTCCTCTAGTTTGTGTTATTACACTTTCGTTCATGGCTTCTAGTAGCACCTGTATATTTTTGGTTTCAGTTCAGTTCAGTCGCTCAGTCGTGTCCGACTCTTTGTGACCCCATGAATCACAACACACCAGGCCTCCCTGTCCATCACCAACTCCTGGAGTTCACTCAGACTCATGTCCATCAAGTCAGTGATGCCATCCAGCCATCTCATCCTCTGTCGTCCCCTCTCCTCCTGCCCCCAATCCCTCCCAGCATCAGAGTCTTTTCCAATGAGTCAACTCTTCGCATGAGGTGGCCAAAGTACTGGAGTTTCAGCTTTAGCATCATTCCTTCCAAAGAAATCCCAGGGCTGATCTCCTTCAGAATGGACTGGTTGGATCTCCTTGCAGTCCAAGGGACTCTCAAGAGCC
>NW_011494644.1:12940416-12944612 GCF_000754665.1 Bison bison bison
ATCATTCCTTCCAAAGAAATCCCAGGGCTGATCTCCTTCAGAATGGACTGGTTGGATCTCCTTGCAGTCCAAGGGACTCTCAAGAGCCTTCTCCAACACCACAGTTCAAAAGCATCAATTCTTCGGCGCTCAGCCTTCTTCACAGTCCAACTCTCACATCCATACATGAGCACTGGAAAAACATGACCAAAAAAAATATTTTTGGTTTACAACGGTATATATTCAGTCCTCATTTTTCTTGAACTTCAGGTATTTCATATGTTTGTCTATAGGATAACTATACTTGGATACTTGTACTTCAAACTGGGGTATTTTTTCCTTTCTCTTCTTACTCATAGCTGCCTTAAGGACATCCACAAACCTCCTATTTTAAGTTCTGTACCCTAGAAACTTTAGAATCCTCTTCTTCTCTCCTATCATTATATCTGCCATAGATCCTGTTGTTGCTACCTGAAATCCTTTTCTTTTCTCTCCTCATTGCCAGAAGATTGCTTGTGGCCTGGGTTATGTTTTTCCTGAACAGATTGCAACCCAGGTTCTACTTTAAAACCACCTGGGAGTTTCAAAGGTTGAGGATGAAGGGATCAAGGCCTCCATAGAGATTCTGAGTCTTGGTCTGCTGTGGGGCCAGACCTTTTCATTTAAAAAATCTTTCTCATGCAGCAGTAATAGGCAGCAAAGGCTGAGAACTGGCTTGAGAGCTCTAAGAGGGACTGAGAATGGTGAGGAGCTATATATAGCATTTAACTCATCCTTTAAAAATCAACATAAATGTCACTTTTGTTGGCATGGTTACTTTCCTGACTTTGTATATTTACCTGTTAAAGTACTTATCACATTAAAAAAATTTTTTTAATTAGAGGGTAATTTCTTTACAATGTTGTGAATTTCTGTTATACAACAATGCAAGTCAGTCATCATTTTATATTTATGTGTATGTATATATCCCTTTCCTCTTGAGCCTTCCTCCCACCTCTCATCCTACCCCCCAAATTTTATTTAAATCATTTCTCATGGGCCCATTTTTCTCATAACTAGGATTTTCTTGAGGTCTGTGATTATGCCCAAAGGTAAATTATTGTTTCTTACACTATTCACAGCACTTCTGATACCAAATATGTAGGTTTTTCCCTCACATTAAATAGTTCTCCAATTCTCCAGACAGCAACTGAGTATTCTACACTTTAACTTAATTATTACTATTAATACCTGGATTTAGTGCAGACCCCATAGATTAAGGACTCAGTCCCACAAGACTCCTCTCAACTTCAGACCAATCCCAAGTCTTAGGTTGTGACCTGTACTTGAAGCCAGTTGGCAATAAATTGAGGCTTCTTACAACTCCCTCCTCAGGTGTATAATTTGCTATAAAGGCTCACGGAATTCAGGAAAGCTCATTACTTACTTTTACCCATTGACTAAACAATGAAAACAGTGACAGATTTTATTTTCTTTGGCTTCAAAGTTACTGTGGACTGCCACCATGAACTTAAAAGATGCTTGCTCCTTGGAAGAAAAGCTATGACAAATCTAGTCAGCGTATTAAAAAGCAGAGACATCACTTTGCCAACAAAGGTTTGTCTAGTCAAAGCTATGGTTTTCCCAGTGTGAGAGTTGGACCATAAAGAAGGCTGAGCACCGAAAAATTGATACTTTTGAACTGTGGTGTTGGAAAAGACTCTTGAGAGTCCCTTGGACTGAAAGGAGATCCAACCAGTCAATCCTAAAGGAAATTAACCGTAAATATTCATTGGAAAAACTGGTGCTGAAGCTCCAATACTTTGGTTACCTGATTCAAAGAACTGACTCATTGGAAAAGACCCTGGTGCTGGGAAAGATAGAAGGCAGGAGGAGAAAGGGATGACAGAGGATGAGTTGGTTGGATGGCATCACCGACTTGATGGACCATGAGTTTGAGCAAACTCTGGGAGATAGTGAAGGACAGGGAAACCTGACATGCTGCAGTCCATGGGGTCACAAAGAGTTGGACACGGCTGAGCGACTGAACAACAAAATTCTGGAAGCCGTTCCATATGCTATTAAGAGGTTCCAGGGAAACTGAGACTCCATTGTTTCCTGGGTTAAATTTGTGGTTAAACACACTTTTATACTGGCTTTTGATGACTGACTTTTGATTGTATCCTGGACCTTTGTGATATTTTGTTAGGAGACTCTGGATCCTATTTAAATCTTTTATAGGTGAGGGAGATTAAGAATTGCTTCTAGTTATAAAATAAATCTTGGGGATGTAATATATAGCATAGGGAATGTAGTCAAATATTGTAATAACTTTGTATGGTGACAGGTGGTAACTAGACTTATGGTAGTGACCATTTTGTAATGTTTAAAAATATTAAATCACTATGTTGTACACCTAAAATTAATATAGTAATGTAAGTCAGTTACCCTTCAATAAAAAGAAAAGTCTTCTGTTTTAGTAGCAGTTGCCCTAAAAAGTTTCATGCATAGGGCCCAGTCTACTTTCTTTTATTTTTGGTAGCAGCTTTATTGAGCTATCATTCACATTTCATACGTTCACCCATTTAAGGTATAATTTTTTTAGTATGTTTGGTATATTTTAGTTGTTGTTTAGTTGCTATAGTTGTGCCAGATTTTTTTGCAGTCCCATGGACTATATCCCGCCAGGTTCCTCTGTCCATGGGGTTCCCCAGGCAAGAATACCGGAGTGGTTTGCCATTTCCTTCTCCAGGGGATTTCCTGACCCAGGGATCAAACCTGGATCTCCTGCATTGGTAGGCAGATTCTTTAGCACTGAGGCACCAGCGAAGTCCTGTGCAACCCTTATTACAGACAACTTTAGAATGTTTTCAAGAAACTGTGCACTCCCTACCTGTCACTTCCAACTCCCACTTGTCATCCTGTCAGTTTAGTTCAGTTGCTCAGTTTTGTCCGACTCTTTGCGACCCCATGGACTGCAGCACTCCAGGTTTCCCTGTCCATCACCAATGCCTGGAACTTGCTCAAACTCATGTCCATCAAGTCGGTGATGCCATCCAACCATCTCATCTTCTGTTGTCCCCTTCTCTTCTTGCTTTCAATCTTTCCCAGCATCAGGGTCTTTTCCAATGAGTCGGTTCTTTGTATCAGGTGGCCAAAGTATTGGAGCTTCAGCATCAGTCCTTCCAATGAATATTCAGGACTGATTTCCTTTAGGATGGACTGGTTGGATCTCCTTGCAGTCCAAGGGACTCTCAAGAGTCTTCTCCAACACCACAGTTCAAAAGCATCAATTCTTTGGTGCTCAGATTTCTTTATGGTCCAACTCTCACATCCACACCTGACTACTGGAGAAACCATAGCTTTGACTAGATAGACCTTTGTCAGCAAAGTTATGTTTCTACTTTTTAATATGCTGTCTAGGTTGGTTATAGCTTTTCTTCCAAGGAGCAAGCATGTT
Organism: Bison bison bison; assembly: GCF_000754665.1. Classification (NCBI taxonomy): domain Eukaryota; kingdom Metazoa; phylum Chordata; class Mammalia; order Artiodactyla; family Bovidae; genus Bison; species Bison bison. The sequence goes on from NW_011494644.1 coordinate 12,943,835, forward strand.
TTAATTTCATGGCTGCAGTCACCATCAGCAGTGATTTTCGAGCCCAAGAAAATAAGGTCTTTCACTGTTTCCATTGTTTCCCCATGTGTTTCCCATGAAGTGATAGGACCGGATGCCATGATCTTAGTTGTTTGAATGTTGAGTTTTAAGCCAACTTTTTCACTCTCCTCTTTCACTTTCATCAAGAGGCTCTTTAGTTCTTCTTCGCTTTCTACCATAAGGGTGGTGTCATCTGCATATCTGAGGTTATTGATATTTCTCCCGGCTGTCTTGATTCCAGCTCCTGCTTCATCCAGCCTGGCATTTTGCATGATGTAATAAGCAGGATGACAATATACAGCCTTGACGTACTCCTTCCCCAATTTGAAACCAGTCCGTTGTTCCATGTCTGGTTCTAGCTGTTGCTACTTGACCTGCATACAGATTTCTCAGGAGGCAAGTCAGGTGGTCTGGTATTCCCATCTCTTTCAGAATTTTCCACAGTTTATTGTGACCCACACAGTCAAAGGCTTTGGCGTAGTCAATAAAGCAGAAATAGATGTTTTTCTGGAACTCTCTTGCTTTTTCGATGATCCAGCGGATGTTGGCAATTTGATCTCTGGTTCCTCTGCCTTTTCTAAAACCAGCTTGTACATCTGGAAGTTCTCAGTTCACATACTGTTGAAGCCTCGCTTGGAGAATTTTGAGCATTACTTTGCTAGCATGTGACATGAGTGCAATTGTGTGGTAGTTTGAACATTCTTTGGCATTGCGTTTCTTTGGGATTGGAATGAAAACT
>NW_011494644.1:12944712-12972470 GCF_000754665.1 Bison bison bison
CTGTGGCCACTGCTGAGTTTTCCAGATTTGCTGGCATATTGAGTGCAGCACTTTCACCGCATCATCTTTTAAGATTTGAAATACTGGAATTCTGTCACCTCCATTAGCTTCGTTGGTAGTGATGCTTCCTGTGGCCCACTTGACTTTGCATTCCAGGATGTCTGGCTCTAGGTGAGTGATCACATCATCATGATTATCTGGGTCATGAAGATCTTTTCTGTATAATTGTTCTGTGTATTCTTGCCATCTCTTCTTAATATCTTCTGCTTCTGTTAGGTCCATACTGTTTCTGTGTTTATTGTGCCCATCTTTGCATGAAATGTTCCCTTGATATCTCTAATTTTCTTGAAGAGATCTCTAGTCTTTCCCATTCTATTGTTTTCCTCTATTTCGTTGCACTGATCACTGGGAAAGGCTTTCTTATATCTCCTTGCTATTCTGTGGAACTCTGCATTCAGATGTGTATATCTTTCTTTTCTCCTTTGACTTTAGCTTCTCTTCTTTTCTTAGCTATTTGTAAAGCCTCCTCAGACAACCGTTTTGCCCTTTTGCATTTCTTTTTCTGGGGATGGTCTTGATCACCGCCTCCTGTTGTACAGTGTCACGAACGTCCATCCATAGTTCTTCAGGCACTCCGTCTATCAAATCTAATCCCTCTCCCTTGGCAACTGCTAATGTGTTTTCTCTCTCTACAGATTTGCTTGTTCTGGACATTTCATATGAATGTAATCATACAACATGTAGTCCTTTGTTACTGGTTTCTTTCACTTTGCATGTTTTCATGATTCTTCAATGTTGTAGAATGTATCAGTATTTTATTTCTTTTTCTTGCTGGATAATATTGTTTTGTGTGTAGACCACATTTATATATTAATCAGTTGATGGGTGTTTGGGTATTTGTACATTTTGACTATTACGACTAATGCTGCTATAAACATCTGTGTACAAATTTTTGGGTGCGCATGTTTCATTTCTCTTGGATATACACCTGTGGGTGGCATTGCTGGGTCATATAACTCTAGAACTGTAGGTCTGATATCTTGAGCAACTGCTAGACTGTTTTCCAAAATGGCTACTCTGTTTTGCATTTCTGTTAGCAATGTATGAAGGTTCCAATTTTTCTACCTCCTTGCCAAAACTTGTTATTGTCTGACCTTCATGTTCTAGCTATCCTAATATGTGTGAAGTAATATCTCATTGTGGTTTTGATTGCATTTCCCTGATGGTTAAAGATGTTGAGCAACTTTTCATGGGCTTTTTGGCTATTTGTGTATCTTTGGAGAAATCTGTGTTCTTTGTCCATTTTCAGATTGAGTTATTTGTCTTTCTGTTTCTGAGTTGTAAGGTTTCTTTATATATTCTGGATACTAGACCCTTATCAGATATGATTAACAGATATAAATCTCCCATTCTGTAGGTGTCTTCACTTTCTTGATGGCATAAAGTTTTAAAATTTTGATTAAGTCCAATTTGTCTTTTTTTCTTTTGTTGCTTGTGTTTTGTGTTTCATATTTAAGAAACTGGTGCCTGTTCAAAGTCATGAAAATCTCCTATGTTTTCTTCCAGGAGTTTCATAGTTTCAGCTCTTACATTTAGATCTTTAATTCATCTTTGTGAATTTTGTATGAGGTATGAGATAGGGGTCCAATCTCATTTTTTGCTTATAGATATTTAGTTGTCTTAGCACCATATGTTGTAAAAATACTCTTTTACTCTTTGATTTGTCTTGACACCATTGTCTGATTGGAATTTTGATAGAGATTGCATTGAACAGTTTGGGGAATATTGGCATCTTAATTCTTATTAGTCTTCTAACTCATGAGTGTGTAATGACTTTTCACTCATTTAGATCATCATTAATTTACTTCAAAAGCGTTTTCTGTTTTTCAGTGTACAAATTTTGCATTTTTTTTTTGTTAAATATTTTTCTTTTGTTTGTTTCATTTATTTTAAACTAAGGAGCATCTTAGATTAGTCATTATATACATGTATTTTTATCCACTTTCCAGTTTTTCTTTTTTTTAAAATTTTTGTTTTGTTTTGGAGTATAGTCAATTAACAGTGTTGTGATAGTTTCAGGTGGACAACAAGGGGATTCAACCATACGTGTACGTGTATCCATTCTCCCCCAAACCCCCTCCCATCCAGGATGCCACATATCTCTGAGCAGAGTTCCATGTGTGTATTTCTTAATGTTTCATTCTTTTGGTGCTATTGTGAGTGGAATTCTTTTGTTAATTTTGTTTTTGGATTGTCAATGATAATATATAGAAATATAATTGAATTCTTCATATTAGTCAAGTATCTTAAAATCATACCGAACTCATGTAACAGTTCTGATAGTTTTTTAGTGTTTTATTAGAATTTTATATATACGATATATACTCTCTGAAGAGAGGTAGTTTTACTTCTTCCTTCCAATCTGGATTGCTTTCTTTTTCTTTCCTAATTGCCCTGGCTAAAATTTCCTGTATAATACTATTAGAAATGGTGAGAGTGTACATCTTGTCTTGGTCCTGATCTTAGAGGGAATTGTTAAATGTGAAGTTATCTGTGGGTTTTCTTAGTTGTCGTTTTTCAAGTTGATGATGTCCTCTTCTATTTCTAGCATATTCATTGTGTTTATTGTGAAAGAGTGTTGTGGTGGTGGTTTAGTCACTAAGTTGGGTCCGACTGCATGACAGGCTCCTCTGTCCATAGGATTCTCCAGGCAAGAATACTGAAGTGAGTTGCCATTTCCTTCTCCAGGGGATCTTCCCGAACCAGGAATAGAACCTGGGTCTCCTGCACTGCAGGCAGACTGAGCTATGAGGGAAGCCCGAAAGAATGTTGGATTTTGTCAAATGCTTCTTCAGCGCCTATTAAGATTTATCAGGTGGTTTTTGGTCTTTTATTCTATTAATAATGGTGTGTGACATTAATCTATTTTCATATGTTAAGTCAGCTTTACACACATGGGATATACCACATTTGGTCATGGTGTGTGATCCTTTATATGTGTTGCTGGATTGATTTGCTGCTATTTTGTTGGAGATTTTTGCATTTATATAGTGAATATTTGTTTATAGTTTTCTTGTATTGTTTTCGTCTGGTTTTGGAATCAGGGAAAACTGGCTTCACAGAATGAGTTGGAAAGTATTCCTATCTTTTCTGTATTTTGGAAGAATTTATGGGTTGGTGTTCATTCTTAATGTTTCATAGCATTCACCAGTGAAGCCATCTGGTCCTGGACTTTGGGGGAAGTTTTGTTTGCTAATTCAATTTCTTTACTTGTTATAGCTTTATTCAGATTACTTCTTTGTGAGTTGATTTTAGTACTCTGTGTTTTCTAGGAATTTGTCCATTTCATGTAGGTTTTGTAATTTGTTAGATTATAGTTTTTTATAGCATTCCCTATAGCTCTTTATAATCATTAATGTAAAGTCAGTAGTTATTTACTGATTTTAGTTTTGGGTCTTCTCTCTTTTGTTCTTGTTCAGTCTAGCTAAGTGATTGTCAATTCTTCTGATCTTCTCAAAGAATCAACCTTTTATTTTGTTGATTTTCTGTATTCTTTTATTCTCTTCTGTATTTATTTCACTAATTATTTCCTTCTGGCTTTGGGTTTAGTTTGTTCTTCTTTTACTAATTTCTTGAAGTGGACAGTTAGGTTGTTGATTTGAAATCTTCTTAATTTTTAAAATTTAAAAGTTGAAAATTGAGATATAATTTACATAACATTGTATAAGTTTAAGATGTATAACATGCTAACTTGAGATCTTTTTTTATGCCATAAGTTTATTTACAAAGATAACAAGGCTGCTGAGTTCAAATGTTTGATCCTTTTTTCAGAGATTGCACCGCTTAAAATGATCCTCTTCATATCTGTCTCATGGATAATTTTTTAAGCAATTAATGTCTTACTATAAAGAAAAGTGCAGCAAATCCAGTCCCAGAGCACAAAATCATGCTAGTAACTTACACTTGTTTTCCACTGAAAATGGTATATTCTTCCCTGGACTTTCCTCCTAGTGGCTCCTACAGACCACGAAGATTGTGAACCTCTGGACGCTGTGTCCCATCATAGTGCCAAAGGCGCAGAGACTGAAGGCACAAGAAATGGCAGCAGGGTACCATGCGCTCCTTTCCTCACGACCTTGTTCCCCTGAGTTGAGTTTTTTTTTTTAACTAGAAGTATTTACAGCTATAAATTTTCTCATAGTGTGGCTCTTGCTGCTTTTGTTACATACCATAGGTTTTGTGTTTTTATCTTAAAGTATTTTCTAACTTCCCTTATGATTTCTTCTTTGGCTTATTGGTTATTTAGGGGAGTAGTGTTTATTTTCACATCTTTGTGTGAATTTCCTAAGCTTTTTTTCTGCTATTGTTTTCCAGTTTCATTCCATTATCTTTGGAGAATATACTTTGTATGATTCCAGTCCTTTAAATTTACCAAGACTTCTTTTATGGCCTGTTTTAAAGAATGTTAACATGTGCACTTGAAAACAAAATATATTCTGCCATTGTTGTTTGGCCTGTTTTATAGATGTTTGCTATATCTAGTTGACTTGAGTGTTGTTCAGGTCTTCTGGTTCCTTGTGAATCCTTTGTCTGGTTATGTTATCCATATTGAAAGTAGAGTATTGAAGTCTCTAACTATTATTATTGAATTATCTATTTCTTCTTTCAGTTCTATCAGTTTGTAGTTGTTGCTTCTTATATTTGGGGTTTTTGTTAGGTGCATATGTGTTTACATATGTACCTAATATGTTGACATACTTTCTACAAGTATGTCTTATAGAAAGCATATATTTGGATTTTTTTAAATTGTTTTTTATTTCTGTTTTGATCCATTCTGCCAATCCTCACCTCTTGAGTGTTTAATCCATTTACATTTAATGTGATTACTGGTATATTAGGATTTATTGGGTTGACCAAAAAGTTCATTCAGGTTTCCTGGTAACATCTTATGGAAAAATCCAGTGAACTTTTTGGTCAACTGAATGTGCTGTACTTGGTTGCTGAGTCATGCCCGACTCTCTGTGACCCCGTGGATGATAGCCCGCCAGTCTTCTCTGTCCATGGGGATATTCTAAGCAAGAATACTGGAGTGGGTTGCAGTGCCCTCTTCCAGGGCATCTTCCCAACCCAGGGATCGCAGCCAGGTCACCCACATTGCAGGCGGATTCTTTACTGTCTGAGCCACCAGGGAAGCCCTGGCCAATCGAATATGTCTCCCATTTTGCTATTTGTTTTCTATATGTCTTAACGTCTTTTTAGTTTCTCTATTCCTCCTATTCCTATACAAGAAATAAAGGGAGCCCTTAATGCTGAAATGAAAAGACACTAGACAGTAACCCAAATCCACACGAAGAAATAAGCACTAATAAAGGTAACTGCACAGATAAATACAAGAGACGGTGAACATATTTTTGCTTGTAACTTGTTTCTATATGAAAGAAGACAGCTGCATAAAGCAATAACTATAAAACTGTTGACAGGATTAAATTTTTTTGTACTAAAATTTTCCAGTATATGTTTTCATTAGCTTATTTCTTTTATTATAATATTTTTTATTTTTCTGGAGATTACAGTTAATATCTTAGAGCAATCTACTTTGGATTAATATCAATTTAATTTCAATAGTACACAAAAACTTTGTTTTAATAGAGTTCTGCTCATTTCCTCTTTCTTTGTATTCTTATTGCAAGGTGCATACTTTGTATTACAATCCTGTCAACGGTTTTATAGTTATTGCTTTATGCAGTTGTCTCCTTTTGTATAAAAAATAAGTTACAAGCAAAAATATGTTCACTGTCTTTTGTATTTATCTGTGCAGTTACCTTTATTAGTGCTTATTTCTTCGTGTGGATTTGGGTTACTGTCTAGTCTTTTCATTTCAGCATTAAGGGCTCCCTTTATTTCTTGTATAGGAAGAAATCTACTTTTTTCCTTAAAAAATATTTTTAAGGAAAGGAAGCAGCCCTTCTAGCATTGAATTCTTTCAGTTTTGTTTACTGGGAATGTCTTAGTTTCTCCTTCATTTTTGAAGGATAGTTTTACTGGATATAGAATTTTTGATTGATATTCTTTGTCATTTAGCACTGTGAATATGTCATCTCACTGTCTCTGGCCTCTGGTTTTGACTGAGAAGTCAGCTCATTATCTTACTGAGGATTTTCAACGCAGCAAGTCACTTTTTTCTTGGTATCTTCAATATCATGTTTTTGGCTTCTGACAGTTTGATTATAATGTGTTTAACTATACATCTCTTTGATTTATCCTACTTGATGTTTAGAGATTAATATTTTTGACTGAATTTAGGGTGTTTTCAGCTATTTCTATAAGTCTGATTTTTTCTTTTTGTCTTCTGAGACTTTGGCATATTTTGGTAAACTTGATGATATCCCACAGATCTGAGGCTGAATTCATTTTTGTTCATTCTTCTTTCTGTTATTCAGACTGAAGATTGATCTCCCTTTAAGTTTGCAGATTCTTCAGCTAGCTTAAATCTACTGTGGAGCCCCTTTAATGAAGTTTTCATTTTAATTATTGTACTTTTCAACTCCAGAATGTCTGCTTCTTTTTTTTAAAGAATAATTTTTATCTCTATTGATACTCTCTATTTGGTTAGAAATCATTTTCATAATTCATTTTAATCCTTTAGACATGCTCTCCTTTAGTTCTTTGAATGTATTTACAATAGCTGATTTAAACTCCTTATCTACTAAATCTAATACCTGGGCTTCCTCGGGGATAGTTTTTATTGGCTGCCATTTTCCCCCTGTGTTTGGGTCATACTCTCTTGTTTTGGTGTGTCCTTCATGGTTTTTGCTGAAAAATGGACATTTTAAATATTGTAATGCAGCTACTCTGGAAATCACCCTCTCTCCCAGGGGTTTGTTGTTTTTGCTGTTTGCTTTTTACTTTTTTGGACTAATTCTGTTAACTCTGTAGCCTTTGTCCTGTGTAACCACTGAAGTCTCTGCTTGGTTTTCTTAGTGGTTAGCAAATGATTGGGCAGATTTCCTTAATGTATTCAACCCATAAGTCCCCAGCCTAGTGGAGGGACCCTGTGTGTGTGTGTGTCTCTCCGTGTGTTATGGCTCCCTTCATGCACCAGCAGTTTACATTGTGCCTTAACCTTTACTTTCTGCTTGTGTAGAACATCAAGATCAGACAGAGGTAAGAGTAGGGCCTTCCTAGGCCTTTCCTGGGTATGTACGTGCCTTCCAGATTCCTAAAAATATGTTGAAGCTTTTCTGAACCTTCTATGTACATCTCTTTCCTCAGTTTTTCCTTTTAAGTTTTTGAATCAATGTATTTGCCCCAGTTGTTGTTGCCACTGCAGACAGCTGTGGCATTAAAAAAATTGTCTCTGATTATTTTAACAAATGCCCTGGGATAGGATTGTTCACATTGAGGGTGCTTGGATTCAGGTCCAGTAAGGATAAGCCCTGAGAATGGAGTTTTTCCAGTGAGCTGCCGGACAAGTTAAGTAGTACAGTTCTTTTTTAAAATAATGTTATTGATTTATTTTTGGCTGTACTGGATCTTTGTTGCTGTGCAGGCTTTTCTCTAGTTGTGGCAGGTGGGCGCTACTTTCTAGTTGTGGTGCTCTGGCGTCTCAATGCAGGGGTTTCTCTTGGGTCAAAACAGGCTTTAGAGCACGTGGGCTTCAGTAGTTGCGGCTCCCGGCCTCCAGAGGGCAGGTTCAGCTGTTGTGGCACCGGCTTAGTTGCCCCACAGCATGTGGGATCTTCCTAGACTAGTGATCGAACCTCTGTCTCCTGCATTGGTAGGCGGATTCCTTACCACTGAGCCACCAGGGAGGCCCTAAGTAGTACAGTACAGTCCCATGGACTATAGCCCGTTCTATACTATACTGTACTATAGTACAGTTCTTTAGAGATGTGGTTTTGAAGGGGCCTGCTAACCTCTTCTGCTCCTTAAGTGGCTTCTGGGCTGCTGTTATTCACAGCTGCCACGTTTACTGGTTGTTGGTTTCCCAGGCTTCCATGGAGCTGGGAAGAGGGAAATAGGGCAAGTTGAAATGCCATAAAGCTTGCTTTGCTTACTGAAAGTCAGCTGCTTTTCATGAATAAATGTTTCTTAAATTGTTGCAAGCTTTTGGTTAGTTTTAAGATCTCTGAAAAAGTTGGTTTTGACCATTTGTGCCAGCGTTCTCATCAATTTTATTGACGATCATGCTTTTAGAGGTCTTTCCTCTGCCATGCTGGATGTGTTACCTTTAGGCTTTTCTTATATTTATGTCATAGAAGTGTTTCATATGTTAGTTTTAGCACATTTTTTAGGTTACTGATAACTTCAAGACATTTTTGTTTTTCCTGTTTGCTTTTATTTTTCTGCACTCTGATTAAGCTGACTACTTGTATTATTTTCTGAATACATGCTATCCCTTTCTAGTTTGAGGCTTCTTATTATCTTATTTTCTCTGCTCAAAACACTCTTTCTTCCATCACTCCCACAGTGGGAGTTCTGTTTATCTTCTAAGATTCATTTATGAGCCTATGGATGTGATCCTTTCTTGGAAAACTTGTATTTTTTCATATCTTTTGTATGACCTTTTAATTCCATCATATATATATATAGAGAGAATATGCATCCTAATTTCTTGTCTTTTCCACCCTCCTGCTAAATGCTAGTTCTTTGAAGGCAAATGATGAATCATACTCATTTATATGCTCAGTAAATATTTATTTAATTGAAGTGTAAGAGTAAGGTTTTATAGCAAGAATGTTCCACATTTTGAGTATTGTTACTGGGAATTGTATTTTATTCATTTATTATTGAACTCCAGGAAGAGGTCTACTCTGGAAAAATATACCAACCACACCCTATACTATATAATCTTTAGCAAGGTACAGGAATATAAGAGTATAAAGGCAAAATTCAATTTTTCTCATAGAAATTATTTTAATAGTGATTTCTAATCAAAGATTCGATACCCAAATTTTTATGAAGAAGGTCGCAGAATTCCAGCTGTAAGTAACTTTGTGTCAGACACATAATTTCTCTTGACGGAAGTGGGGATTTATTTACATTTGAGAGTGATTGTACTGAAGCAAAACTAAACTGCAGAAAAACACAGGAATTGTAGAGCTACTTGATGCCTTTCACGTACGTCTGTTATTTCTTGGGACCAGATCTAGCTCTCCATTCTTGATCCCATCTTGATGAAGTCATCAGGGACTTGCAGAAAGTGTGCAAAAATGCATGGTATTCGTTTATACAAATAAAGCAGAATGCATACATGGATTTAGAGTTTTCTTCTATCATTCTAATTAGATCTGAGATGACTGAAATAGGATAATTCAAAAGCTAGGTGCATTTTTTAAACCATAGGCTGATGAAAGCCTTATAACACTGCCAGAGTTTTAAATTCATTTCATTTGCATATTCATGTTGTCTGTGTTGCTTTTTGTTTATGCCAAGCCTAGGGAAGCACCATGGAATTGTCATCATAGTTTTAGAGCCAGACCTGGATCCAGCTTGGTTTGCCAGGTATTGATATCTTAAATGAGTTGCTTATTCTTTCTGAGCTTCAGTTTCCTTGTATGTAAAATGATTCTGGGACAGAAGTGTTAATTTATCTTCTGGTTTGTTGCAGTGAGACTAAGAGAGTACAAAAAAAAGTAAGATTCTGATTTATTCATCAATGAGAGTATGAAATGATAGATGAAATAGACTGATCAATAAAGAAAGTGGATTAGAAGAGCAAGGGCCAGAGGGGGAAAAACAAGAATTGAACTTTGTACTTTAGTCTTTCTGAATATAGTCAAACTGTATTTTCACATTGGAATCAGGAAGAAAGATTGATCAGTATTCTAATTATAGTGTAATTATAGTGAAATGTTAGCTGTCTGGGATTTTAGTGAGAAAAAAAGTTTAGTGGGTTCACGCAACATTTATTGACGTGCAATATGCAGGTAGGATAAAAATGTAGTCAGTATCTTTATAGCTAATTACACTCATAGAATCTAGTTATATTAACTTGTTGGCAATCAAGAATCCATTAACTCATTCAAAAGTCCCTACTTTCAAGAAGTACACAATCTACTGAAAAAAGTCGAATTACATAAGAAGAAATAAGATATGGGTAAGTACAAGGGCACTAGGAAGGACACCTGTGTCGAATGAAGCAGAGAGCTGTGAGGAAAGCTTCCTAGAAGGGATAGTCTTGAAACTGAATATTGAAGGACGAGTAGGAGTCGTAAGTGGTGCTTCAGGTTGTTAAGTTGAAGGCAGCATTGGGTGAGAGAGTGTGTGTGTGTGTGTGTGCATTTGGGGTGTTGATGATGTGGAGTAGTAAAAGCAGAGGCTGAGGGCCAGGTGAGGACTAGATCATGAAGGGCCTTATGTTATGGTGAGGACTTTTTTCTGAAAGAAGTAGAAAGCCATTGAAGAGTTTTAAGCAGGGGAGTGTCATAAGTTTATTTACATTTTAGAGAGATCTCTCCTGAAACAGGATAGTGAATGAACTGACTAAAGGAAGTCAGAGAGTAGTAGTCAGGAGGCTATGGAGTTATCTTTGAGAATAAGATGAGGGTGAGACTTAAAGCCATACCAACAAGGGAAGAAAAGGGAGAAGAAAAGATTCAAGAGCTATAAAGGAGGCAGAATTGATAGGACTTTATCTGCTGTGTATGAAGAGATTAAGGAAGGAGCTACAGAAAGGCTCCCAGATTTTTAGCTTGTGCATTTGGGAGGAAGTGGTTCATTTACCAGTAGAGAAAACTAAAGAGGAGGATTGATTTACTAGAGAAAATATGTTCCATTTTGTGTTCTTTGAATTTGATAGGCCCAGTGGAAAATCCAGACAGAGTTTATCCCTTGGTTTTTGAATGATCAGTTCTTGGGATTTAGCATAAAAGTTTTGGCTGCATATAGATTTGTGAGGCATCAGAAAATAAATAGGGGGCTGCCATAGATGAAGCTGGGTGAGTGTAGGAGTGTGGTTGAGGGAACCCAGTTGTTCTTTGTTGTTCAGTCGCTAAGTTGTGTTCTGACTCTTTGTGACCCTATGGACTGGAGCATGCCAGGCTCCTCTGTCTTCCACTATCTCCTGGAGTTTGCTCAAATTCATGTTCACTGAGTTGGTGATGCATCTCATCCTCTGCTGCTGTCTTCTCCTTCAATCTTTCCAAGCATCAGGGTGTCTTCGCATCAGGTGGCCAAAGTATTGGAGCTTCAGCAGTAGTCCTTCCAATGAATATTCAGGGTTGATTTCCTTTAGGATTGACTGGTTTGCTCTCCTTGCAGTTCAGGGCACTCTCAAGAGTCTTCTCCAGCACTTCTCCAGTTTGAAAGCATCAGCTCTTTGGTGCTTGGCCTTCTTTGTGGTCCAACTCTCACGTCTGTATATGACTACTGGAAAAACCAATGGTGGTGGTGGTTTAGTCACTAAGTCGTGTCCAACTTTTGCTACCCCATGGACTGTAGCCTGCCAGGCTCCTCTGTCCATGGGGTTCTCCAGGCAGAAATACTGGAGTGGGTTGCCATTTCCTTCTCCAGAGGATCTTCCCTACCCAGGAGTCAAACCTGGGTCTCCTTCATTGCAGGCAGATTCTTTACTGACTGAGCTACAAGGGAAGCCCCAGAAAAACCAATGCCATAAGTTAAATGATGTTTTGTGACTGGTTTAAAAATTTATGTACGTAGTTGGGGCTGTTTTTTGAGGCTTTCTATTTTGTTCCATTGATTAATATTAGTATCATAACAGTTAAAATATTTTTGCTACCACCTTAATATCTGTATGGTTCTTTCCAAAGTGTTGGAAAAGTTGTTTTCCCCATCTTCTATGAATTTTGTAGATTCAACTGAAAAAACTCAGTTGGAATAATGACTGGGATTGCAAAATTGTTTCATGACCTCCAGATTACTTTGGTTTTGTTTATTTGTAGTTCCTGGTTTCATTTTTGACATTATTTGTTGAACATTTGCTTTCTTTCAGATGACTCTGTAGGCATTTTAAAGAGATTTAAGAAAGAAGATTTCACTAGTGCTTATTCATCTATAAATTCCTTTATATTTTATTTGATAATAGTGCACCTGCTGCGTGAGTGATGAATGGGTTTTAATTTGTGCTCTAAGGGAGCTTATAGTTTAGTGGGGGTAAACTAACCACAATACAGTGCATGAGTGTGCAAACTAATGTGTTTTTACCAAGGCTTGAGGTTACAGAAGAAGAAGCAATTGATTTTGAGGGGAAGGGGGATGAGTAAAGAGCACTCAGGAGGCATGTACGACAGAGAATGGGGCTTGACACAGGAGGCAGCAGCGTGGGCAGGGGCCAGGTGTGTGTGGAGGGCCTGGTGTGGATGCGGGGTGGTCCTGAAAGGGGCAGGCTTCTGGGGGGAGTGCCAAGACATGAAGCTAGAGGAAGAGCCGAAGCCAGTGTATGAGGGGGTGTCACAGGCCTGTGTTCTTTAGAGGTCCTTTCACAGGTTGTTCACCTGATGGTCACAGCAGCCTGGGAAACAAGAGAACGTGCAGGTGTTCCTTTATCTTTGCGTTGTCTCTTCGGTCTTACTTCTTATACTTTCTACTCTAATTACATCTGGAAAAGAGTTTATCATTATCCCTGTTTTATGAATGAGGAACTTGATGCTCGGTGATTTATCTAGTTCCATGTGACTAAGATAAAATGACTTTCAGATTAGAGCCCAAGTTTTCTGACTAATACACTAGGCTGCCTTTATATTATTTCAGTGGCATCTTCTTTTCTATTTTTCCTATTGTAGTTACTTGAATAGTTTCCTATTCTAAACTTGAGAGGTTGGAGGGAAAATTGCCCAATTGAATAACTGAATAAGAGTGTATAGTTTGAGCAAAGTTGTTCTTTCTTTTCTTTGGGTTCTCTCTCATGGGTGACTTAAAAAGACAATAAACATAAGTGAAGAATCCAGGATAGGACGGTTAGCCTGCCGTGGGCCTCTGACTTATAAGTCTGAGAAGGTTAAAACTTGGTAACTTGAACCTTTTGTTTTATTTCATTTAACCCTTTTATTATAAAAATTTTCAAACATATGCAGAAATAAATTATGTTGAGCCCTCAAGTACTCATCGCTCAGCTTCAACAGTGATTAACTCGTAGTCATATAATTTCTCTCCTTCCCACACATCTGCCTTCAGATATTTTTGAAGTAATTCCCAGACATCATTTCACTGGATTTGAACTTTAGAAATGCCACGCTTGAGTTTAACATGTGCTGTTGTCTCTATTTGTGTCCTAGACATTCAGTTCAGTCGCTCAGTCATGTCCGACTCTTTGCGACCCCATGAACTGCAGCACGCCAGGCCTCCGTGTCCATCACCAACTCCCGGAGTCCACCCAAACCCATGTCCATTGAGTCAGTGATGCCATCCAACTATCTCATCCTCTGTCATCTCCTTCTCCTCCTGCCCTCAATCTTTCCCAGCATCAGGGTCTTTTCAAATGAGTCAGCTCTTCACATCAGGTAGCCAAAGGATTGGAGTTTCAGCTTCAACATCAGTCCTTCCAATGAACACCCAGGACTGATCTCCCCCAGGATGGACTGGTTGGACCTCTTTGCAGTCCAGGGGACTCTCAAGAGTCTTCTCCAACACCACAGTTCAAAAGCATCAATTCTTCACTGCTCAGCTTACTTTGTAATCTAACTCTCACATCCATACATGACTACTGGAAAAACTTAGCCTTGACTAGACGGACCTTTGTTGACAAAGTAATGTCTCTGCTTTTTAATATGCCATCTAGGTTGGTCATAACTTTCCTTCCAAGGAGTGAGCGTCTTTCAATTTCATGGCTGCAGTCACCATCTGCAGTGATTTTGGACCCCCAAAAAATAAAGTCAGCCACTGTTTCCCCATCTATATGCCATGAAGCGATGGGACTGGATGCCATGATCTTAGTTTTCTGAATGTTGAGCTTTAAGGGAACTTTTTCACTCTCCTCTTTCACTTTCATCCAGAGGCTCTTTAGTTCTTGTTCACTTTGTGCCATAAGGGTGGTGTCATCTGCATATCTGAGGTTATTGATATTTCTCCAAGTGATCTTGATTCCAGCTTGTGCTTCCTCCAGCCCAGCGTTTCTCATGATGTACTCTGCATGTAAGTTAAATAAGCAGGGTGACAATATACAGCCTTGATGTACTCCTTTTCTATTTGGAACCAGTCTGTTGTTCCATGTCCAGTTCTAACTGTTGCTTCGAGATCTGCATACAGGTTTCTCAAGAGGCAGGTGAGGTGGTCTGGTATTCCCATCTCTTTCAGAATTTTCCACAGTTTATTGTGATCTACACAGTTAGAGGCTTTGGCGTAGTCAGTAAAGTAGAAGTAGATGTTTTTCTGGAACTCTTTTGCTTTTTCGATGATCCAGCTGTTGTTGGCAATTTGATCTCTGGTTCCTCTGCCTTTTCTAAAACCAGCTTGAACATCTGGAAGTTCACAATTCACGTATACTGAAGCCTGGCTTGGAGAATTTTGAGCATTACTTTACTAGTGTGTGAGATGAGTGCAATTGTGCGGTAGTTTGAGCATTCTTTGGCATTGCGTTTCTTTGGGATTGGAATGAAAACTGAACTTTTCCGGTCCTGTGGCCACTGCTGAGTTTTCCAAATTCGCTGACATATTGAGTGTAGCACTTTCACAGCATCATCTTTCAGGATTTGAAATAGCTCAACTGGAATTCCATCACCTCCACTAGCTTTGTTCTTAGTGATGCTTCCCTAAGGCCCCCTTGACTTCACATTCCAGAATGTCTGGCTCTAGGTGAGTGTGAGTGATCACAGCATTATCTGGGTGATTATCACATTATCACAGTGATTAATTGCGTTGTGAAAATCTTTTTTGTACAGTTCTTCTTTGTATTCTTGCCACCTCTTCTTAATATCTTCTGCTTCTGTTAGGTCTGTACCATTTCTGTCCTTTATTGAGCCCATCTTTACATGAAATGTTTCCTTGGTTTCTCTAATTTTCTTGAAGAGATCTCTAGTCTTTCCCATTCTATTGTTTTCCTCTATTTCTTTGCATTGATCACTGAGGAAGGCTTTCTTATCTCTCCTTGCTATTCTTTGGAACTCTGCATTCAAATGGGTATATCTTTACTTTTCTCCTTTGCTTTTCACTTCTCTTCTTTTCACAGCTATTTGTAAGGCCTCTTCAGACAACAATTTTGCTTTTTTGCATTTTTTTTCCTAAGGGATGATCTTGATTCCTGTCTCCTAAACAGTGTCACAAACCTCAGTCCATAGTTCATCAGGCACTCTGTCTATCAGATCTAGTCCCTTAAATCTATTTCTCACTCCCACTGTATAGTCATAAGGGATTTGATTTAGGTCGTAACTGAATGGTCTAGTGGTTTTCCCCACTTTCTTCAATTTCAGTCTGAATTTGGCAATAAGGAGTTCATGATCTGAGCCACAGTCAGCTCCCGGTCTTGTTTTTGCTGACCATATAGAGCTTCTCCATCTTTGGCTGCAAAGAATATATAATCAGTCTAATTTTGGTGTTGACCATCTGGTGATGTCCATGTGTAGAGTCTTCTCTCGTGTTGTTTAAAGAGAGTGTTTGCTATGACCAGTGCGTTCTCTTGGCAAAATTCTATTAGCCTTTGCCCTGCTTCATTCCGTACTCCAAGGCCAAATTTGCCTGTACTCCAGGTGTTTCTTGACTTCCTACTTTAGCATTCTAGTCCCCTATAATGAAAAAGACATCTTTTTTGGGTGTTAGTTCTAAAAGGTCTTGTAGGTCTTCATAGAACCATTCAACTTCAGCTTCTTCAGCGTTACTGGTTGGGGCATAGACTTGGATTACTTTGATTTTGAATGGTTTGCCTTGGAAATGAACAGAGATCATTCTGTCGTTTTTGAGATTGCATCCTAGTACTGCATTTTGGACTCTTTTGTTGACTATGAGGCATTAGGTCCAGCTTTTTCCCTTCTGGCCATGGGGTTTATTGAAACGAAAATCCCAGTACACTCCCAGAGTCCCAGTAGATTCCCAGAGATCAGCAGTTGTGTATACTGTATTCTTCTTACCATTTGTTTTAGTGCCAGTCAGTCCCCAGGGGGTGGCTAGAAAAAGATATTCCTGTGTTGGTACTCTGATCATGAGCAGACATAAAGATTGGTTTTACAGCAGTGGGTTTATTTGAAGTTTCTGCTAAATGACAAAAGTCATTCAAATTAACCTCTGGACACTTACTAATCATCAAGTTCAAAGACATGAATTTTTCTTTTTGCTAAAAAGCTGGAAGCAAATAGAGAAACCATCTCTGGACAGGACTTTGGACAGGAGGCAAGGTAGCATTGGCTATTTCTGTTTGCCCCATTGGTTGGCATGAATAAGCACAGAAAGCAAGAAGCTAATGATTAACAAAGGAAAGAAAGCTTTTAGGGGATTGTTGCATTCCTATAATTTATCTTTTGCTGGAAAATCTACCCAGAATATCTTTGTATGTAGCACATGGCTACCTTCCGGATTTTAAAGGAAGGATGTAAAGAATGTGCTCATGAGCACATGTGGGCCTGTGTGTATGTGCCGAGTGTTGGGCATGGTCTGCTGACTACCAGTCTCTTACACCGCTATGTTTGTTGACTGAAACTGTTTGCTTAGAAATCTTTATAAAATTGACAGTGATCCAAATATGAAGTTTAATGTCAGCCTTTTCTTTTTCTCCAGAACTTTATTTCTGGGAGTCTTTCATTTGGCTTTCTGGGGAAGAGAAGTCTTGTTAATAGTAATTTTTCAGATATGTCTGAGGCTGTGCTTTTTCTTTCTCCTGGAGATAAAGATGAGACTGAACTTTCTCATGTTTCCTTCTAGCTCAGCCTCAGCTTTGTAAATGTCCCATTTGAGAAAATGTTGAGCCTCCTTGTCTGAAAATACAGTGATGTGGACTTTAGGAAATGGAAAGAGGCCAGTGTAAGAGTGCATGTGTGTGCATATGCAGGCGGACAGTAGTCAAATATGTAATGGTAATTATCAGACAAGCTTTCTTCTTAAATTATAGAGCTACTTTTTCCCAGAGATTGAGAAGACTCAGTATTGAGGTATGAATAGAGGCCTCAAGGTCTGCAGAGTCTCTTTTCTATAGATGTTTTCTTCTGAGTCTGAGTAGTTTACTGATGCTTTTTGAAGGCTCAGTGTACACTGCGACCTTGTGCTCTGTGAAGCATGCTGTGGTAGGGAACGGGACATAGACAAGGTTTCTGAGCTTCAGGACTTTAAAATCTTTTGGAGTAAGTAAAATATACCCAATAAATGAAGTGACCTTCAAAGAACAGGTAAGATTTAAAGAGGTGGTGAGAAGAATGTGCTACTTGGGCCTTGGACCAAATGATGTAAAGTAGCATTCATGCTCTATGATTCTTCAAGTTAAGAAACATCTAAAGGACAGGACCTTAGGCTTCATAAACTTAGTAAAAAGTAATGAGAATGTTTCTGGGGAAACCGAGAATCCTCTTCTTTTCCTTTTCTGTATCTCTTACAAGGCCTTTGACTACTGTCTTACTTGCTTTTGAACATTTGGAAGGGGAGATAGAACATACTTTTTTCCCCTAAGTGTGTTGGGGAAGACAGTGTTCAATTTAAAATAACAACAGTAATGAAGGCTTGAAAAAAATCACCTCAAATTATGTTAATTGACTCAACCATCAAGTTGTGAGGACACATGCTGGGATGCATGGCAGGGTTTTCTTTACCCCAAACTGTCCCTTAGTGAAGAGGAAGTTGCCTTCATTTGAGTCCTTATGCTATGCTATGCTAAGTCGCTTCAGTGGTGTCCGACTCTGTGCGACCCCATAGACAGCAGCCCACTAGGCCCCACCATCCCTGGGATTCTCCAGGCAAGAATCCTGGAGTGGGTTGCCATTTCCTTCTCCAATGCATGAAAGAGAAAAGTGAAAGTGAAGTCGCTCAGTCGCGTCCGACTTTTAGCGACCCCATGTAGTGCAGCCTACCAGGCTCCTCCGTCCATGAGATTTTCCAGGCAAGAGTACTAGAGTGGGGTGCCATTGCCTTCTCCAAGCCTCTAATGTGAAGAAGCCTCTACTATTTCACTTTGAACAGCAAACTACTGTTTTGGAATAGTGTTAATAAGCCTGACTTCCATCAGTGCTTTTGATGACTATTGACAGAATCAGTAGAATGAGACAGAGGAATTTAACGTGAGATTTAGTGTTGGATGTCTTCAAATAAACCTTTTCAAGACCATTTTGAAAGATAATACCAGGCTTTGAGCAAAGGATTGACACGTTCTGACTTAAGTTTTGGAAAGATCTCTTTGGCTGTTGAGTTGAGAACAGACTGGGCGGGGGGCAGGAGCAGAAGTAAGGGCACCTTTCAGAAATCCTGGTGGAGAATCTGGATGGTCCTAGTGGAAATGTTAAGTGGTGGGATTCTGACTATATTTTGAAGGGAGAGCTGGCAGAAATTTTGTCAGATTTGAATGTAGGGTAATGAGAAAGAGGTAAATAAAATATGTATTAAAAGTTTTAAAATCAAACACATCTTACACCCTTTGACCTGGCAATTCCTCTTTTAAAAATTCAGAGTAGGACTTCCCTGGTGGTCCATTGGTTAAGAATCTACCTGCCAATGCAGGGGACGGGTTCAATCCCTGGTCCAGGAAGATCTCACATGCCACGGAACAACTAAGCCCGGGCTCCACAACTACTGAGCATTCTGGAGCCTCAGGCTGAAATGTAGGTTTCATTTCTGTAGAACTCAGGAGTGCACTTGTTAGGTTGTATGATAAGTATATGTTTAAATATAAACGTAAGTATGTTTATATTTATTAGACTCTGCCAGACTCTCTTTTTCTGTAGTTTTTATTGGAGTATTGTTGATTTACAATGTTGTGTTAGTTTCTGCTGTACAGAAGAGTGAATCAGTTATGCACATATCCACTCTTTCTTAGATTGTTTCCCCATATATGTCATTCGACTGCACAGACTCTTTTTTATAGTGGACGTACCATTGTGCAATGTATGAGAAAGAGTTGCTCCTTATCTTTGTCAGCACTTGATATTGTCTGTCAGAATTTTTTATTTAAGCCATCCTAATAAGTGTGTAGTCCTTTTTTTTGTAAGCAGTATTATTGAGATGTAATCCACAAACCATAAATTTTCCCACAACCTAGGTTTAGAACACTTTCATCAGCCCAAAAAGAAACCACATATTTGTCACTGCCATCTTCCTTTTCCCCTCAGCCCCAGGAACCTACTAATTTTTGTCTCTACAAGTTTGCCTTTTCTGCATATTTTGTATAAATGAGATCATACAATATGTGATCTTTTATGAGCTTCTTTAGTCAATTAGCATAATGTTTTTAAGGTTCATCCAAATTGTAACATGTATCAGTACTCCTTTTTATGACTGAATAATACTCTATTGCATGGATGCACCATTTATTATTTACTCATTTATCAGTTGATGGACATTCGGGTTGTTGCTACTTTCTGGTGATGAATAATGATGCCACAAACATTTGTGTACAAGTTCTTTTTGTGGGCACATGTATTCAGTTCTCGTGGGTGGAATTGCTGGATGGTATGGTAACTCTGTGTTTAATTTTTTGAGGAACTGACTTACTGTTTTCTAAAGTGACTATGCCCTCACCAGTTTACAGTCCCACCCACTGGCATATATGAGGGTTTCAGTTTCTCCACATTTGTTACTGTCTTCATTTGTTATTCTCTTCATTTGTTACTGTCTGTGTTTTTTATTGTTGCTGTTTAGCGGGTTTGAAATGGTATCCCATTTTGGTATTGATTTGCTTTTTCCTAAGACTAACATTGTTGAGCATTTTTTCATGTGCTAATTAACTATTTGTATGCCTTCTTTGGAAAAGATCTGTTTAGAGTTTTTGTCCATTTTTTATTGGGTTATTTGTCCTTACTGATGAATTGTAAGTTCTTTACATTTTCTGGATACAGGTCCCTTACTGGAGATGTGATTTGCATATATCTTCTCCCAGTTTTTGGTTTGTCTCTCACTTTTAGGATATTGTCCTTTGAAGTACAAAAGTTTTAAATTTTGATGAAGTCTAGTTTATCTGTTCTTTCTTTGTCTCTTGTACTTTTGGTGTTGTATCTAAGAAACTATGACCTAACACAAGGTCACGAAAATTTGCACTTCTGTTTTTGTCTAAGAATTTTATCATTTTAGCTCTTCCAATTAGGTCTCTGGCTCCTTTTGAGTTAATTTTGGTGACTAAGTATTCCACTTCCTTCCTTTACACGTGGATATTGAGCTGTCCTGGTGTCAGTTGTTGAAAAGAGTGCTCTTCCCTCCCTGAGTTATCTTGGCGTCCTTGTCAAAAGCTAGTCGACCATGAATCTAATGGTTTGTTTCTGGACTTCCAGTCACCTGTGTGCCTGTTTTATAATGCTCGTATTGCATTAATTTCATTACTGTCATTTTGTAGTAAGTTTTGTGTTTTGTTTTTAATTTTTTCACTGCACGGCATGCGGGCTCCTAGTTTCCCTGGCCAGGAGTCAAACCTGCACCCTCTGCACTGGAAGCAGAGTCTTAACTCTGGACTGCCAGGGACGTCCCTGTAGTAAGTTTTGAAATTGGGAATTGTGAATCTTACAACTTTGTTTTTTAAAATAGTTTTGGCCAGACTGAGATCATATAAACCTAAATAGAATTAAGTAACTCCCTGCTTAGAATCTTTATATGAGTCATATCTGATGGAATCTATGATAAAATTTTATATCCTTAACCTGATCCACAAAATGTTTTTATTTTTAAAAACATTTTGTGGATCAGGTTAGGGATATAAAATATATTTATTTATTGAGGTCTTAGCTGTGATATGCAGGATCTTTCATTGTGGCACGCAGACTCAGGAGTGGGTGGACTTTGTAGTTGTGTAATGTAGGCTCTCTAGCTGCAGCATGTGGGGTTAGTTGCCCCACAGCATGTAGGGTCTTAGTTCCATGACTAGGGATCAAACTTGTGTCTCTTGCATTGAAAGGTGGATTCTTAACTACTGGACCACCAGGGAAGTCCCTGACTCATAAGATCTGACCCCTGCCCATCTTTCCAGTTTCATTTCTCATTCACTTTCTGTCTTGTTTACTTAAGCCTTAGCCTGCTCCTTGAAAGCTTGAAAAATGCCTTTCCATCGCAGGGCTTTTGTGTATCCGTTTAGTTTTGCTTAGAGTGCTCTTCTTAGCATTCTTTACCTAATTCCTACTCATTCTTCAGATTTTTACCTATCAGTTTTTAAGAAAGGCTATGCCAATTATTTTTAAAATACTTGTTTTTCTTTTCCTACTTAGAAAGGTAATACATGTTCACTGTAGCAAATTTGAAAAATAAGGAAAGGTATCTTACAAGAAAACCAGAGAATAAGCATTTAATGTTGTAGAGACATCTAATGCTACCTTGTTATTTGGTCCTTTGGCTTTATTTTATCTGTTTGGAAGCCTGCAGAACTGTTTCATTCACATTTGAAGTTGAACTGTATTTGAAATTTGAAATCATCATATTTGAAATTGCCAGGGTGTTTCCAGATTGAGTTTATTGTCATTTGTTTTGCTTGAAAGGTAGGCCCTCACATGTATAAACTAATGTCTCTTTTCTTCATTTCAGAAAGATTTTTTCCCCCTTTGTGCTTGTGATACAGTTTTAGTTTCTAAAGCCAAAATGTCATTTTCCTCAGGTTGAATCTTAATTCTCCATTCTTTATATTACTATCTTTTCTCTCCATTATTTTCTTTCCTTCCCACTTACTCCCTTTTAAATTAAATACTGGTGTAACATCTGAAGTGTGCCTTCTATGTTATGGATACAGTTTTCTGCATAGATATTTCAATGCTATATTGCTACCAATTATCTTAATTTTTTCTTTGCAGTCTGTTTTAAAAAAAGGTTTCATTTATTTATTTATTTTTGGCTGTGCTGGATCTTTATTGCTCTGCTTGGGCTTTCTCTAGTTGTGGCAAGCAGGGGATACTCTTTGTTATGGTGTGTGGGCTTCTTAGTGTGGTGACTTATCTTGTTGTGGAGCATGGGCTCTAGGTGTGCAGGCTTCAGTGGTTGCAGTGTGTGGGCTCAGTAGTTACGGCAAACAGTTTTATGAGCTACAGCCTCAAACTACTCAAGCTCTTCTCGCTCCTTGCACACGTGCCGGCTGGAATGTCACACTGGCAGCACAGTGGGGCATGTGCATTACGCTCCCATTCAGCCTGAGCGATCTCCATTGATTCCAGCTTCAAAGGCTCTAGGCCTTGTAGTTTGTTCTGCCTTGCCCTACTCTGCCGAACCTCTGCATCTGCTGAGTGGATGAATGGTGGGGTGGGAGTAGTCAGGCACAAACACTGGAGGTTCTCACTGTTCTTACTCAGTGTTGAGCAGTTTTTAAAACATAAATGCTTCTTGGGTTGTTGTATTTCTTTGGTCAGTTTCATCCTGTTTTATAATTTGTTTTTGAGGCCCGGGGGTAGGGGAGGGGGCAACAGGGAGCAAGAATTAGCTTACCTTCTCATTAGTTCATAGCTAGAAGTCATGCTTCTTAGAATGTATTCTTTTTCCATTATAGTTAGTAATTTCCCCAGGTGTACTCACTGTCAGTCAGGATTGTTCAGTCGCCAAGTTGTGTCTGACTGTTTGCAGCCCCTTGAACTGCAGCACGCCAGGCTTCCCTGTCCTTCTCTATCTCCCTGAGTTTACTCAAACTCATGTCCGTTGAGTTGGTGATGCCATCCAACCATCTCATCCTCTGTTACCCCTTTCTCCTCTTGCACTCAATCTTTCCCAGCATCAGGGTCTTTTCCATGAGTCAGCTCTTTGCATCAGGTGGCCAGAGTATTGGAGCTTCGACATCAGTCCTTTCAATGAATAGTCAAGGTTGATTTCCTTGAGGATTGACTGGTTTGCTCTCCTTGCAGTCCAACGGACTCTCAGGAGTCTTCTCCAACACCACAGTTCAAAAGCATCAATTCTTTGGCACTTACCTTTCTTTATGGTCCAACTCTCACATCTGTTCATGACTACTGGAAAAACCATAACTTTGACTATAGGGACCTTTGTCAGCAAAGTGATATCTCTGCTTTTTAATATGCTGTATAGATTTGTCATAGCTTTTCTTCTAAGGACCAAGCATCTTTTAATTTTGTGGCTGTAGTCACCATCCACAGTGATTTTGGAGCCCAAGAAAATAAAATCTGTCACTGTTTCCACTTTTTCCCCATCTATTTGCTGTGAAGGGATAGGACCAGATGCCATGATCTTCATTTTTTGAATGTTGAGTTTTAAGCTAGCTTTTTCCACTCTTTCACTTTGATCAGAAGGCTCTTCAGTTCCTCTTCACTTTCTGCCAGTAAAGGGGTACCATCTGCATATTTGAGGCTGTTGATATTTCTTTTGGCAGATTCCAGCTTGTGAGTCATCCAGCCTGGCATTTCTCATGATGTGCTCTGCATATAAGTTAAATAAGCAGGGTGACTATAAACAGCCTTGATGTACTCCTTTCCCAATTTTAAACCAGTCCGTTGTTCCATGTTGAGTTCTGTTTTTTCTTGTCCTGCTTACAGGTTTCTCAGGAGGCAGGTAAGGTGGTCTGGTATTCCCATCTCTTTAAGAATTTTCCATAGTTTGTTGTGATTCACACAGTCAAAGGCTTTAGCGTAGTCAATAAAGCAGAGGTATATGTATTTTTAGAATTTGCTTGCTTTTTCTATGATCCAGTGGACGTTGGCAATTTGATCTCTGGTTCCTCTGCCTTTTCTAAATCTGGCTTGTACATCTGGAAGTTCTCGGTTCACATACTGCTGAAGCCTAGCTCGAAGGATTTTGAGCATAATTTTGCCAGCATGTGAAACGAGTGCAGTTGTACAGTAATTTGAACATTCTTTGGCATTGCCTTTCTTTGGGATTAGAATGAAAATTGACCTTTTCCAGTCTTGTGGGACCTGCTGAGTTTTGTAAATTTGCTGGCATATTGAGTGCAGCATATATATATGCATACATATATATATGTACATATATATATCTGAGAGTTTTTAAGGAATGTGATTATGGCACTGGCATTTCTAAAATCCATACAATAGTCTGGCAGGTAAGAGGTGATGTTAGCCTTGAGTCTAAATTCTTCAGGGCAGCAGGCTGGAAACTCAGGGTTTCTGTGTTGTTGTCTTGAGGAAAATCTCCCTTTTCTTCAGGAAATGTGTCTTTTAAGGACTTCAGTTGTTGGATGAGGCCCACCTATGTTTTGTAGGATAACCTACTTTACTCACAGTTCAGTCTGTTGATTTGTTAGTCATTTAAAAAAAAAAAAAAAACCTTCACAGAAACATTAGACTGGTGTTTGACCAAACACTGGGCACCATAGCCTAGCGAAGTTGACAGATAAAATTAAACACCATGCTTGCTCTCTGAAATTCAGGTTAAATTTACGTGCACATAGTATATGTGTCTAACGTGTATGCCTCTGCTCTTATGTGTCTGTGTCTTTGGTCATGGTGTATCTTCAGTTTAGAATATTCTTTGTGCCCAGATCTTATCTGTTCTTCTGAAGGCTAGATCACAGGCACACACGGTTTTCTTTGCGCCCTATACTAGCTCTTCTGAACTACTTCTTGTCACCTGATTTCTCTGTGTTCTGTCATGCCATTGTGCTTTTGCACACAAATTTCTGTTGCTTAGTGTAGTCTTTCCTCTTGTTTTATATAAGGCTTTTGTAGCTTCCTGAGGCATGCTTTGTGTGTTTTTTCATTATACTCCCTTGGTCTCCTTTGCTTATTTCTGTTAAGGCACTGATCACATTTTGCTGTCATTGTATATCTGTCTGCCCATGAGACTGTTTCTTGAGAGCAGGGGGTCATTGCACTGCTGTCCTTTTCAAAGTTTATCCTCAGCCAAGCCCAAGTATCTGGACTGTATCTAAATAAATACTTTATAGAATGAATAAACTGAATCTGTCTTAAAAATTTGATAGTTGTATATTTCTTCTGTAATTTCTCTTTAAAGTATAATGTGGAGATAATGAATTCTTGGCGATGAAGCAGCTCTGACTATCAGAGATGAACCTTGAGTTAGACTTGAAACATACTTGGGAATATTGAATATTTGCTTGGCTAACTAGAAATAATTCTATTTATTTTTCCATTCTGTGCAATGTCTGTAGCTTCAGTATTGTTACATAAAGAAAAGCTGTTTCTGATTAGAAATGTTGATTTATTTTTGCTTTCATTTATATATGCTTGTATTCTAAGAATATCAGTGTACTTAAGACTACTTCAGCTTCTTTCTAGCTCAAATGTAATGGTGATAACTGATTATTAAATTTGTCAACAACCTCAGTGTGATGGTAAAATAACTTTTTCCTTCTCTATTAGATGTTGGTCATCTTTCTGAAGTACACTGTCCATGGCCTGAATGTTTTCTGAAAATCATTTGGAGCAAAATATCTGTTCAATAGCAAGATAATCACATCAAGATGGTTGGAAAACTGAAGCAGAACTTACTATTGGCATGTCTGGTGATTAGTTCTGTGACTGTATTTTACTTGGGCCAACACGCCATGGAATGCCATCACCGAATAGAAGAACGTAGCCAACCCCTCAAACTGGAGAACATAAAGACCACTGTGCGAACTGCCCTGGACATCAAAGCCAATAAAACCTTTGCCTATCACAAAGATATGCCTTTAATATTTATTGGAGGTGTGCCACGGAGTGGAACCACGCTCATGAGGGCCATGCTAGATGCACACCCTGACATTCGCTGTGGAGAGGAAACCAGGGTCATTCCTCGAATCCTGGCTTTGAAGCAGATATGGTCACGGTCCAGTAAGGAGAAAATACGCTTGGATGAGGCTGGTGTCACCGATGAAGTGCTGGATTCTGCCATGCAGGCCTTCTTACTAGAAATCATTGTGAAGCATGGGGAGCCAGCCCCTTATTTATGTAATAAAGATCCTTTTGCCCTGAAATCCTTAACTTACCTTGCTAGGTTATTCCCCAATGCCAAATTTCTCCTGATGGTCCGAGATGGCCGGGCATCAGTGCATTCAATGATTTCTCGAAAAGTTACTATAGCTGGATTTGACCTGAACAGCTATAGGGACTGTTTGACCAAGTGGAATCGTGCCATTGAGACCATGTATAACCAGTGTATGGAGGTTGGCTATAAAAAATGCATGTTAGTTCACTATGAGCAACTTGTCTTACATCCAGAACGGTGGATGAGAACAGTCTTAAAGTTCCTCCAAATTCCTTGGAACCACTCAGTATTACACCATGAAGAGATGATTGGAAAAGCTGGGGGAGTATCTCTGTCAAAGTGAGTAGATTTTATGTTTTTTATTTGACCCTATATTCAGCTAATAAAGGGGTGTGTGTGTGTGTAAACTATAGCTCTTTCCTGGAATAGAGAGAGCTTCATCAATGAGTTCTTAAAAAGTTCTCTAACTGGTTCATTACACTTTCATTTACTTAATTCACTTTTAAATTTATGAATTATCCTTTTTATGTACTTGATGGAGGCAAAAATGGAGGCAAACCCAGTTTATAGCAGTAAAAGCACGGCAGACTTTCAAGTCCAACATTCAAATTTAGTGGCTTCTGATATTTAATTTCCAGATATTTTTGTTAATAAGGGTAGTTGACTTTTGTGTAGAGTATAGTCAGTATGAGGAAAAGCATCTACCATATTGAAAGTGAAAGTGTTAATTGCTCTGTGACCCCATGGACTGTAGTCCTTGAGGCTCTTCTGTCCCTGGAATTCTACAGGCAAGAACACTGGAATGGGTTGCCATTTCCTTCTCCAGGGGATCTTCCCGACCCCGGGATTGAACTTGGATCTCCTGCATTGCAGGCAGATTCTTTACCATCTGAGCCACCAGAGAAGCCCATAGATAGTAAATTCTAAGTATATAGAACATTTTAGTGAGAGGAAAAATAAAGGTAAAATTATCTAACTCAGTCCCTTCATTTTATAGGGAAGAGGTCTGAGTCAGTCAGTCTGAAAGATCAAAATGATTTACTCAAATTTAGGTGGCAGGGCCAGAATTAGAATCTGTCAGATCAGATCAGTCGCTCAGTTGTGCCCGACTCTTTGCAACCCCATGAATCGCAGCACGCCAGGCCTCCCCGTCCATCACCAACTCCCAGAGTTCACTGAGACTCATGTCCATTGAGTCAGTGATGCCATCCAGCCATCTCATCCTCTGTCGTCCCCCTTCTCCTCCTTGCCCCCAATCCCTCCCAGCATCAGAGTCTTTTCCAATGAGTCAACTCTTCTCATGAGGTGGCCAAAGTACTAGAGTTTCAGCTTTAGCATCATTCCTTCCAAAGAAATCCCAGGGCTGATCTCCTTCAGAATGGACTGGTTGGATCTCCTTGCAGTCCAAGGGACTCTCAAGAGTCTTCTCCAACACCACAGTTCAAAACCATCAATTCTTTGGCTCTCAGCTTCTTCACAGTCCAACTCTCACATCCATACATGACCACAGGAAAAACCATAACCTTGACTATATGATTTCGGTGTTGACCATCAGGTGATGTCCATGTGTAGAGTCTTCTCTTGTGTTGTTGGAAGAGGGTGTTTGTTATGACCAGTGCATTTTCTTGGCAAAACTCTATTAGTCTTTGCCCTGCTTCATTCCGTATTCCAAAGCCAAATTTGCCTGTTACTCCAGGTGTTTCTTGACTTCCTACTTTTGCATTCCAGTCCCCTGTAATGAAGAGGACATCTTTTTTGGGTGTTAGTTCTAAAAGGTCTTGTAGGTCTTCACAGAACCATTCAACTTCAGCTTCTTCAGT
>NW_011494644.1:12972570-12973268 GCF_000754665.1 Bison bison bison
TGCCAGGCCTCCCTGTCCATCACCAACTCCCAGAGTTCACTGAGACTCATGTCCATCGAGTCAGTGATGCCATCCAGCCATCTCATCCTCTGTCGTCCCCTTCTCCTCTTGCCCCCAATCCCTCCCAGCATCAGAGTCTTTTCCAATGAGTCAACTCTTCGCATGAGGTGGCCAAAGTACTGGAGTTTCAGCTTTAGCATCATTCCTTCCAAAGAAATCCCAGGGCTGATCTCCTTCAGAATGGACTGGTTGGATCTCCTTGCAGTCCAAGGGACTCTCAAGAGTCTTCTCCAACATCACAGTTCAAAAGCATCAATTCTTCGGCGCTCAGCCTTCTTCACAGCCCAACTCTCACATCCATACATGACCACAGGAAAAACCATAGCCTTGACTAGACGAACCTTTGTTGGCAAAGTAATGTCTCTGCTTTTGAATATGCTATCAAGGTTGGTCAACACTTTTCTTCCAAGGAGTAAGTGTCTTTTAATTTCATGGCTGCAGTCACCATCTGTAGTGATTTTGGAGCCCAGAAAAATAAAGTCTGACACTGTTTCCATTGTTTCCCCATCTATTTCCCATGAAGTGATGGGACCGGATGCTGTGATCTTTGTTTTCTGAATGTTGAGCTTTAAGCCAACTTTTTCACTCTCCACTTTCACTTTCATCAAGAGGCTTTTGAGTTCCTCTTCACTTTCTGC
>NW_011494644.1:12973759-12981918 GCF_000754665.1 Bison bison bison
ATTTCTTTGCATTGATCGCTGAAGAAGGCTTTCATATCTCTTCTTGCTATTCTTTGGAACTCTGCATTCTGATGTTTATATCTTTCCTTTTCTCCTTTGCTTTGGTCTAAATGAGCTGGTACTTTTGTCCATGGCATTTTATTGCATCTAGTGTTTTCTTTAGTCATCTGATGGATACATCTTCCCTTGAGTTTTACAAAAGGTTAGAGAATCACTGAAATTTAGAAGTTTAATCCATAATCCATACTAGAAGTTCCTTGAATTAAAATACTTCTAAAATCATTGCAATTTTCTTCCTTTCTCATAAAGTGATGACTAGGTTGGCTTGACTTGATCTGATAACATAATTTGATGACGTACACATCAAATAAGGACATAATGTTATAAAAAGTACTCTTAAATTCAGGTAGCATCTCCTCATGAAGAAAAGTTGACTTTGACTCTATTTTTTATCTTTCCATTTATAAAAGTAATATATATCCCCTGTAAAGATAAAGAAAAAGCAACGAACTTCCCTCATGTGTCCTACTTGCCCCTATCAAGGAATGTCTTCTTGATTTTTTTCAAGTGTAGAACTTGTACAGTAAACATTGCCTTCCTCATATGGATAATTTGAAAGCAACAGCTACTTTTCTGCAGCTAGCTTTCAGTTACTGACTATAAATTATTAGATATCATCACTCTAGTGGCTCCAGGTTATTTATTGATTCAAAAAAATTACAATTTTAGCTCCTGTCATCACAGTTCATTGTTCTTTCCATATAATAGACCATAACTTGTTTCTAATCATCTGTATTTTTAGGTAAGCATTTCATTCTGTATGCTTATATGTTGGCCCAGAAATTCTGATGCTGGTTCCATCTATTAATATAAAATAAGCCTATTAACACCCCCCATCTCTCTAAGTAGGGAGTAAAGAGATTGGCTGAAGTTAAATTTCTGTGGAAATCAGGAGAAAATAATTTTGCAGGGACTTCTCTGGCAGTTCAGTGATTAAGACTTTTGGCTGTCTACTACAGGGGAGCACGAGTTCAATCCCTAGTTGGGGAACTAAACTCTTGTATGGCTCATGGGTGGCCAAGGAAATTCATAGGAAGTTTGAATCAGTGAACTTTAGAAGGGGAAGAGACCTTATTTAGCTGTAGTATATGAAATGCAGACCTGTGAAGTTTTATGCTTTGTCAAGAATCACACATGGCACAACTAGAACTTCAAATGCCTATTCCAAGACTCTTACCACTATGAGGTTTTTTTTTAATTAACATATATAAAGATAGTTTAAAAATATATAGATAACTATATAAAGATAGTTTAAAATTACTGGCATTTAGGAGACTCCTGTATACTCCTTCCTAGTCAATATCCTCCTCAACCCCGAAGTAACCAGAGGTGATGAGGTTGCATATGAAGTTCAAAAACAGTCTTGCTTCATATAAATGCTATCATGTCTATTTACTATCTTGTTCCTGGATTTTGTCATGTAATGTTTAGATTCACCTATATTATTTTACATAGCAATAGTTCATTCTTTTTCCATTACTATGTGATATTTCAATATGTAAATATAACACTATTTACATATGCTTTATCTCAGTTTTCATATTTACCCTTTCACCATTACCCACGGATACTTTAAAAACCTCCATTTTATAGATGAAAGGCCTGTCCCTCTCAGAGAGGTTGAGGAGCTTGTCCTCAGTTCCATGGTTGAAACATAGTAGAAAGAGGATATGGGTTCATGTCTCTCCATCTTTAGAAACTGTGCTCTTAACCTCTGTGTTATATTTACATTACAGGGCTTATGAATATTAAATAAAATAACGACTGTGAAAGTGGCTAAACAGTCAGACAAAGGTCCAAATCCTAGCTCTATCCTTTATTAGTTGTATGACCTTGAGTGAGTTACTTGATTTTGCTCATTCTTAGTTACCTCATCTTCCCCCTTAGTTTTCTTATCCTGGAAATGGAGATGAAACTATCCATTAAGGTTATCCTGAAGACTAAATTAGGTGACTATGAAGTCTTAGCCCAGTACCTGGCATTAGTAGGTGATCAAACATGTTACCTATTGGGAATTCCCTGGTTGTCCAGTGGCTAGGACTTTGCACTTTCGCCACTAAGAGCTTGGGTTCAATCCCTGGTCAGGGAACTAAGATCCCACAAGCTGCAGTGTGGCAAAAAGTGTTACCTGTTATCTTTATTATTATTATTATCAAGATGATGATAACTGTACCCATTGTGGATGGTGATCATAGTATGTACTTCATAG
Source organism: Bison bison bison (assembly GCF_000754665.1). NCBI lineage: Eukaryota > Metazoa > Chordata > Mammalia > Artiodactyla > Bovidae > Bison > Bison bison. Next base: position 12,976,029 of record NW_011494644.1, read on the forward strand.
AGTTGTTGTAAGGATTAAATTAAAATTACTGTAAAGCCTTTAGTATAGGCCCTGGCATAAATGTTATAGTATATATTTTAAAATTATTATTAAATGTTTATGCTCTGTCAAAAAAACAAAAAAATGCACGTGAAACACCTAGCATGGTGCCTAGCACAGAACCAAGTGCTTCATAAGCTTTTGTTGCCACACATTCTCTATAAGTGTTTTAGTGTAGAGATGGTCTTAACTCATGAATGAAGCAAAATGGGCACCTGACTGAACAGCTCCTCTCGGGATACTGACAGGGCAGATTGGCCTTACAGTAGCAATATTTGAAACTACTTTATGGTGATCATCTGTTGCTATTGTCATGTTTTTCCCCTTTTGTTTGTTTAGTTTGCCTGTTTGTGAACTTCATATAAATGGTATCATAGTCTGTTTTTTTCTGTCCATTTTTGTTTGTTTTCTTTTAACATTATCTTGAGATTTATCTTTCTGAGGTGTATAGCTATTTTTAATTTGTTTTTATGGCCATTGTTCTATCCTGATATCAATTAATAATAATAGATACAATTATTTATACTGTTGATGACCATTTGAGTTGTTTTTGGTTTAGAGCTATGTACATTTTTTTAAGGTTCTCCTCTTCAAGAGTTTCTCTTAAGATACACACCTAAGTGTAGGATTGCTGGACCGTGGGGGATGTTCATATTCAGCTTCACTAGGTAATGCCAGATTGTTTTCCAAAGAGTTCATAGTAGCTTACACTGCTACTGTCAATATACAAATCCCCAGGAATCTATAGCCTCATCAACATGGCTTTTTAAAAAAGAAACAGCAAACCTTCTTATTTACTGTTACTATAGATTACAGCCTGGCTTTTTAATTTTTCTAATTGAGTAAGAGTAAATGGTACTTCATTGAAATTTCAATTTGTAATTCTCTGTTAATGAATTTGAGCACCTTATATTTTCATTGGTTATTGGTAGTTCTCTTTTATTCCCACCTAAAAGGTTGCATTTAAGAAAGAAAATCGAGCCACTCTTAGAAAGGATACAGATGAAGAAGTACATAGGGTGACATCTGGAAGGGTCCCAAAACAGGAGCTTCTGGCCCCATGATATAAGGATACTCTGCCCTCTGCATATGGATGTGTTCACCAACCTGGAAGTTCCTAAAAATATAGTGAGTTTAGCGTTTGCTTAAAATAGCAAATGTGTATTTTGTCACAGTTTTGGTGGGTTGATAATATGAGCTTGTCTTAGCTGAGTCTCATAGCTCAGAATCTCATACAGGCTGCAGCCAAGGTTAACTGGTAAGGGACAGTTTCCCAGCTCATGTGGTTTTGGACAGGATTCAGTTCCTCATGGGTGTTGGATGGAGGACCTCACTTCCTTGCCATGAAGCTTTCTCTCTATGGTTACTAACACAGCAGCTGACTTCATCAGAGCAAGCAAATGAAAAGAGTCAAGGAGAGTGAGCAAGACAGAATTCACATCTTCTTAACCTAATCTCGCAAATGACATCCTGTCATCTTTGCCATATTCATTAGAAGCAAGTCTCTAGGTCCAGCCCCAGTCAAGGGGAGGGTATTACACAAAGGAATATCTGGAGTTGGGAATCATTTTAGAAGAAGTCAGCCAATCTGCCCTCTGGTTGCCAATGCCTCATATGCAAAATATATTTTCCCCCTCACCAAGTGCCAAATTCTTATCTTGTTACAAGCTCAGAGTCCTTCATCTTGCCATCTAAATCAGGTCTAGTTGTGGTTGAGGCTTTTGGGTGTAGTTCCTTATTAAATACAGGTCCTTGAATACAACAATTTTCAATCTGAAGATACGTCTAAAGATACAAGTTATGTCCCCATCCCGCCCCCAATGCTAGTATAAAATGGTGAAACAGGCGTAAGATAGTAAACCTTTTTATTTAAAATGAAGGTAAATGGGGGGAGAGGGCAAGGTATCACTGTTCAGTTGCTCAGTCGTGTCCGACTCTTTGCGACCCCCTGGACTGCAACACACCAGGCCTCCCTGCCATCACCAGCTCCTGGAGTTTACCCAAACCCGTGTCCATTGAGTTGGTGATGCCATCCAACCATCTCATCCTCTGTCCGCTTCTCCTGCCTTCAATCTTTCTCAGCATCGGGGTCTTTTCAAATGAGTCAGTTCTTCGCATCAGGTGGCCAAAATATTGGGGTAAGTAAAGTATCACACTGGGAGGGATTGGGGGCAGGAGGAAAAGGGGACGACAGAGGATGAGATGGCTGGATGGCATCGCCGACTTGATGGACGTGAGTTTGAGAGAACTCCGGGAGATGGTGATGGACAGGGAGGCCTGTCGTGCTGTGATTCATGGGGTGGCAAAGAGTCAGACACGACTGAGCGACTGAACTGAACTGAACTGAACTGAAGGTATCACTGGTTCATATCAATTCTGAAATCCATCTGGGAAAATGTTAGACATTCTTTGATTAGGTCTCAATTGAATATAAATAATTCTAGAAATTATTTTCCATGTCTCTCAGCTCTGCTCTTTGGGCTCTTGAGTGATCGTTTCATTTTCATGAAAGATAGCACATATTTTGTAGCTGTGTGGTTTTATCAGACTACCTCCTGCCAGAAGAATTCTGGAAATCCAATGTGTGTTTTCATTTTGTACTGTTTCTGTCTCTTTCAGTCCAAGTTGGTAATGTTGCTGCTGATAAACTTCTCAAAAACTTTGTGGGTCCTCTGTAAATCTTACTGGGGTTCGTTCCATTTGGATAATAGTTTTCCCCACAAACCTCTGAGATAAACCGTTCTTTGCTTTGGACTCCTGCTGAGATGCCTAAGGGATAATGTGCTTAAGCTTCCTAGAGGCCTTACTGTTAAATTGAGAAGACCTGTGAGGCACACCTTTAATTTGTTTAAATGACTCTGTGTGACTGAATAATTGGGAGCCATTTAGAAGTAACCTACCATTGAGGTTATTTGATTGAAGCAGTTATATGACTCCTTTTTCCCTCCTTGAAGCTATTATGTAAGTTACATTAATACATTTTGTAATGTTGATTTAACCTTGAATTTCTGGTAAATCTTCAACTTAGTGGAGCACTAATTATCTAATTAGTGCTGGATATGATATGTTAACTTTTAGTTTAGAATTCTTACATCTATTTCATGAGTGATACTGACGTGTAGGTTTTATTATTCTTACACTCTTTGTCTGGTTTTGATAGGGATAGAGTAGGTAGACAGGTAGTTTTAGAAATCCCACTAGGGGATTATAGATAGAGAGGGAACCTTAGGGAACTTTGGGAGATCCCTGTCCAAAATAAGGGACTTTCCTGTAGCTCAAACAGTGAAGAATCTGCCTGCAATGTAGGAGACCAGGGTTCGATCCCTGGGTCAGGAAGATTCCCTGGAGAAAGGAATGGCTACCCACTCCAGTATTCTTGCCTGGAGAATCCCATGGAGAGAGGAGCCTGATGGGCTACAGTCCATGGGGTTGCAAAGAGCAACTAACACTTTAACTATAAAGCTTTTATCAATGAAAGCATGAGATATGCCTCAGACCATTAAGTTAAAAAAATGAGGCCTGCATCCTGCTAGTCAAGTCTTGCAAGATAATGATCCTTAGAACCAAGGACAGGACTATAAGGGAAAGATGACATTCCAAAGTAGAAGACCCTCATTATAATGAAAACTGAGATGATTTAACGTATTTCAGTATATGTTACCACCCTTCTGATTTGAATAAGAACCAGGACAGTCCTGGTTTGACCTTATACGGTCAGTCTTCTGCCTGATGTGGAGGATCTAGTGATATAAGCCTAATGTCTACTCGTAGAATGAGGAAGAAGGTAGTCCTCTTCCCGTTCCCACTTTCCTTTGATTATAAACATGTAACTCACTTAATTCTCGGGCCAGAGCCCCCTTGCCTACCTGCTTGTATCCCTCACAAGCATCCTATATTAATAAATCTGAAGTGAAGTCCTTATCTATCACTTTGCCTCTCACTGAATTTCTTCTGCACTGAGACATACAGAACCTGAGCCTCACTAAGTCCTGACACCAGGTGAGTGAGTCTAGTTAAAAAGTATGGGTTCACATCCCAGTCTGGGGTTTGGCTGGGTTCAAGTCTCAGTCTGTGGGTTCAAGTCTCAATCTGAGGTGTGAGGTTTCAGTTTCGTTATATCATACTGCTGGCCTTATTACTTAGAGAGTGTTCCCTCCTGTTCTGTGCACCTTTTGGTTGTCTTTTCCGTTGTTATTGGATCATATTTTCTTGGTTCTGTGTATCTGAGTAATTTTTGGAGTTATGTTTTGAGTCTCTGAGTCCTGCTAAAATCCTCTGGAGTGTTTTGTTTTGTTGAGTAATCAGTCTGGTTAGTTTCTAAACCTCAAGTTTGTGTCTCCTTCTATGAATAATGTTTCCAGTATCATTTTACTTTTCACAGTTTGCTATACTGCTTTGGGTTTTGTCACTGACAAATCATTTGTGAGTTTGGAGCAGCAGTGGCAGTTTATTTCATAGTTTAATTCTCAAAGCCTTTGCTGTGCTACTTCCATCTCTCCCAGGTGTGAGTTGGAAGTTGTGCTAACTCATATACAAAATTATGGGACATGTTCTCTGGCTCTCTCTTTCCCTTGATTTCCGCCCCCCCCACCCCACATACTAGCTGGGGCTACATTTCTTGTTATTCTGGCCTGAAGTATGGCTTTCTCTCAGTTTTAGCTGCGTGCACCATCACTGTGTATTTCTGTATGCTGGGTGTCACCATGAGGGGAAAGAGATGAGAGAAAACTGTCAAGAATAACAAGGATGTTTCCTATATTCTTCAGACCCCAGGGCTCCCTTTTCCCATTATTTTTTGCCTAAAAGATGGGGTTTTGTTCAGTTTTTGCTGCTTACATTTGTGCATCGGGTGTACTGATTTTTCTTTTATTCTAAGGATTTTAATGTTTCTAAGTTTTATTTGGAAAAGTCTTTAATTTTTGGAAGATTATTTTTGTTCAATTAGGTCTGGGTTGGCAGCAATTTTCTCCTAGTACTTTGAAGGTAGTATTCCACTGTCCATTAGTTGCAGTTGTTGCTCTTGAGAAATCTGCTGTCAGTCTAATTGTCAGGTTTTTTTTTTCCAGTTCTTTTTTTATATGACATTTCCATGACCATTTTAAGGTCTCTTCTTTTGTGTTCTGTGTTTTTACTAATATATTTTGTGAATAGGTATCAATTTCTTTAAAACATAGAAAGTGAAAGTGAAAGTTGCTTAGTCGTGTCTGACTCCTTGCGACCCCATGGACTGTATAGTCCATGGGATTCTCCAGGCCAGAATACTGGAGTGGGTAGCCTTTCCCTTCTTCAAGGGATCTTCCCAACACAGGGATCAAACCCAGGTCTTCCACATTGCAGGCATATTCTTTACCAGCTGAGCCACTAGGGAAGCCCAAGAATACTGGAGTGGGTAGCCTATCCCTTCTCAAGGGGATCTTCCTGACCCAGAAATCGAACTGGGGTCTCCTGCATTGCAGGCAAATTCTTTACCAACTGAGCTATGAGGGAAGCCCTTAAAAGATAAAGGTTATTTAAATAATTTCTTCTTGAATATGCTTTGTGTCTTTCAGAAGGAGTTTGTCCATTTTTTCTCAGTTCTTGACTCTATAGGCATAAATTTTTTATAGCATTCCGTTATTGTCATTTTTATATCTGTTGAATCTGTAACGATCTGTGGAAACTGTCATTCCTGAAATTGGTAATTTCTACTTGGAGTCTGTTGGGCTTTTTGAATCTGGATTTTATAGTTTCTATACAATGTGGGAAAACTTGTACATTATTTCTTCAGGTATATTTTTTACTCTTCTCTTTTGAAGGCCCCCAACTATAAATATGTGAGATTGTTTGAAATTGTTCCAGAGCTCACTAATGC
>NW_011494644.1:12982018-12984164 GCF_000754665.1 Bison bison bison
CTCACTAATGCCTTTTAAAAGTTAAAAAAAAATTTTAATTGAAGTATAGTTGATTTATAATGTTGTATTAATTTCTGCTATATAGCAAAATGATTCAATTATGCATATATACTTCCTTTTTTATATTCTTTTCTGTTATGGTTTACCACCAAGTATTGAATATAGTTTCCTGTGCTATCCAGTGTGTGCATGTGTGCTCGGTCGCTAAGTTGTGTCTGACTCTTCGTGACCCCATGGACTGCCAGGGTCCTCTGTCCATGGGATTTCCCAGGCAGGAATACTGGAATAGGTTGCCATTTTCTCCTCCAGGGGATCTCCCCAACCCAGGGATCAAACCTGTGTCTCCTGCATTAGTGGATGGATTCTTTATTAGTGAATCAGTAGGGCCTTGTTATTTATCCACTCAGCAATTTGCATCTGCTAACCTCAGACTCCCACTCCATTCCTCCCCCACTTCTTCTCCCCCTTGGCAACTGCAAGTCTGTTCTCTGTCTTTCTTCTTCATATATAGGTTCATTTGTGTCATATTTAATTCCATGGGCTCCAGGGTGTGTGGGCTTCAGTAGTTGCAGAATGTGGGCTCAGTAGTTGCAGCTCCTGAGCTCTAGAACACAGGCTCAGTAGTTGTGCTCCATGGCATATGGGATCTTCCTGGATTGAACCTGTGTTTACATATTTGCCGGTGGATTCTTTACTGCTGAGCCACCAGGGAAGTGCCCCAGGAATGGAATTGCTGGATCATATGGCAACTGGTTTTAGTTTTTTTGAGGAACCTTTGTAACCGTTTTCCATACTCGCTGCACCAGCTTACGTTCTCGCCAATAGTGTAGGAGGTTTCCCTTTTCTGTACACCCTCTCCAGCATTTGTTATTTGTAGACTTTATTGATGGCCATTCTGACCAGTATGAAGTGTTGTCTCATTGTAGTTTTGATTTGCATTTCTCTAATACTTCATTCAATATCACAGTAATCCAAGTCTATGCCCCAAAAGCAGAGGAGAAAAGGAAAGATATAAACATCAGAATGCAGAGTTCCAAAGAATAGCAAGAAGAGATAAGAAAGCCTTCTTCAGCGATCATTGCAAAGAAATTGAGGAAAACAACAGAATGGGAAAGACTAGAGATCTCTTCAAGAAAATCAGAGATACCAAAGGAACATTTCATGCAAAGATGGGCTCGATAAAGGACAGAAATGGTATGGACCTAACAGAAGCAGAAGATATTAAGAAGAGATGGCAAGAATACACAGAAGAACTGTACAAAAAAGATCTTCACGACCCAGATATTCATGATGGTGTGATCACTGACCTAGAGTTAGACATCCTGGAATGTGAAGTCAAGTGGGCCTTGGAAAGCATCACTACGAACAAAGCTAGTGGAGGTGATGGAATTCCAGTTGAGCTATTTCAAATCCTGAAAGATGATGCTGTGAAAGTGCTGCACTCAATATGCTAGCAAATTTGAAGAACTCAGCAGTGGGCACAGGACTGGAAAAGGTCAGTATTCATTCCAATCCCAAAGAAAGGCAATGCCAAAGAATGCTCAAACTACCGCACAATTGCACTCATCTCACATGCTAGTAAAGTAATGCTCAAAATTCTCCAAGCCAGGCTTCAGCAATAAGTGAACCGTGAACTTCCTGATGTTCAAGCTGGTTTTAGAAAAGGCAGAGGAACCAGAGATCAAATTGCCAACATCCGTTGGATCATGGAAAAAGCAAGAGAATTCCAGAAAAGCATCTATTTCTGCTTTATTGACTGTGCCAAAGCCTTTGACTGTGTGGATCACAATAAACTGTGGAAAATTCTGAAGGAGATGCGAATACCAGACCACCTCACCTGCCTCTTGAGAAACCTGTATGCAGGTCAGGAAGCAACAGTTAGAACTGGACATGGAACAACAGACTGGTTCCATATAGGAAAAGGAGTTCATCAAGGCTGTATATTGTCACCCTGTTTATTTAACTTATATGCAGAATACATCATGAGAAACGCTGGGCTGGAGAAACACAAGCTGGAATCAAGATTGCTGGGAGGAATATCAATAACCTCAGATATGCAGATGACACCACCCTTATGGCAGAAAGTGAAGAAGAACTCAAAAGCCTCTTGATGAAAGTGAAGGTGGAGAGTGAAAAGGTTGGCTTA
>NW_011494644.1:12984316-12985863 GCF_000754665.1 Bison bison bison
ATCCGGTCCCATCACTTCATGGGAAATAGATGGGGAAACAGTGGAAACAGTGTCAGACTTTATTTTTGGGGTCTCCAAAATCACTGCAGATGATGACTGCAGCTATGAAATTAAAAGACGCTTACTCCTTGGAAGGAAAGTTATGACCAACCTAGACAGCATATTCAAAAGCAGAGACATTACTTTGCCAACAAAGGTCCGTCTAGTCAAGGCTATGGTTTTTCCTGTGGTCATGTATGGATGTGAGAGTTGGACTGTGAAGAAGGCTGAGTGCCAAAGAATTGATTCTTTTGAACTGTGATGTTGGAGAAGACTCTTGAGAGTCCCTTGGACTGCAAGGAGATCCAACCAGTCCATTCTGAAGGAGATCAGCTATGGGATTTCTTTGGAGGGAATGATGCTAAAGCTGAAACTCCAGGACTTTGGCCACTTCATGCAAAGCATTGACTCATTAGAAAAGACTCTGATGCTGGGAGGGTTTGGGGGCAGGAGGAGAAGGGGCCGACAGAGGATGAGATGGCTGGATGGCATCACTGACTCGATGGTCGTGAGTCTGAGTGAACTCCGGGAGTTGATGATGGACAGGGAGGCCTGGCGTGCTGCGATTCATGGGGTGGCAAAGAGTCGGACACGACTGAGCAACTGAACTGAACTGAATACTTAGTGATATTGAGCATCTTTTTATGTGCCTGTTGGCCATTGTATGTCTTCTTTCGAGAAATGTCTATTTAGGTCTTCTATTTTTCAGTTGGGTTATTTGTTCTTTTGTTGTTGTTGAGTTGTATGAGCTATTTGTATATCTTGGAAATTAAACCCTTGTTAGTTGCATCATTTGCAATTATTTTCTTCCATTCTGTAGGTTGTATTTTTATTTTGTTTATGGCTTCCTTTGCTGTGCAAAAGTTTGTAAGTTTGATTAGGTCCCATTTGTTTCTTTTTATTTCTGTTACTTTGGGAGACTCACTTAAAAAAACATGGATGTGATTTATGTCTGAGAATGTTTTACCTATGTTCTCTTCTAGGAGTTTTATGATGTCCTGCCTTACATTTAAGTCTTTAAGCCATTTTGAATTTGTTTTGTGTTTTCTAACTTCATCAGTTTACATGCAGCTGTCCAACTCTCCTAACACTACTTGCTGAAGAGACTTGTGTATTCTTACCTCCTTTGTCAGAGATTAATTGTCCATAGGTGTATTCCAAATCCTGAAAGATGATGCTGTGAAAGTGCTGCACTCAATATGTCAGCAAATTTGGAAAATTCAGCAGTGGCCACAGGACTGGAAAAGGTCAGTTTTCATTCCAATCCCAAAGAAATGCAATGCCAAAGAATGCTCAAACTACCGCACAATTGCACTCATCTCACACGCTAGTAAAGTAATGCTCAAAATTCTCCAAGCCAGGCTTCAGCAATATGTGAACTGTGAACTTCCTGATGTTGAAGCTGGTTTTAGAAAAAGCAGAGGAACCAGAGATCAAATTGCCAACATCCGCTGGATCATCAAAAAAGCAAGAGAGTTCCAGAAAAGCATCTATTTCTGCTTTATTGA
>NW_011494644.1:12986587-13001446 GCF_000754665.1 Bison bison bison
ATTGACTCATTAGAAAAGACTCTGATGCTGGGAGGGTTTGGGGGCAGGAGGAGAAGGGGCCGACAGAGGATGAGATGGCTGGATGGCATCACTGACTCGATGGTCGTGAGTCTGAGTGAACTCCGGGAGTTGGTGATGGACAGGGAGGCCTGGCGTGCTGTGATTCATGGGCTCGCAAAGAGTTGGACACGACTGAGCGACTGATCTGATCTGATGGTTTATTTCTGGGCTGTCTATTCTGTTCCATTGATCCATATGTCTGTTTTTTTGCTAATACCATGCTGTTTTGATTACTGTAGCTTTGTAGTATTGTCTGAAGTCTGGGAAGGTTATGTCTCCTGCTTTGTCCTTTTTCCTCAGATTGCTTTGGCAATTCTGGGTCTTTTATGGTTTCATTTAAATTTTAGGATTGTTTGTCCTAGTTCTGTGAAGAATGTCACTGGTAATTTGATAGGGGTTGCATTAACCCTGTAGATTGCTTTGGGTAGTATAGCTGTTTTAACAATATTAATTCTTCTAATCCAAGATGATTTTTTTTTAATTTTTAAAAACAGACTTTTTTAAAGAGACGTTTCAGTTTCACAGTAAAATTGAGCACAAAATACAGGGATTTCCTATATAGTCTCAGCCCCCACACAGGAATAGCCTTTTGGGATCAAAATCCCAAACCGGACTGGTCCATTTGTTACAGTTGATGAACCAACATTGATACGTCATTATCATACAGAGTGCATATTATACAGGAGGGTTCAAGCTTGGTGTTGTTCATTTTACAAGTTTTGACAAATGTGTAGTCACATACCCACTGTTACAGAATCATACAGAGTAGTTTCACTGTCCTAAAAGTTCCCTGTGCTTTGCTTGTTTGTGCCCCTAGTGCCTGGCAACCACTGATATTTTTATAGTCGCTATAGTTTTGCCTTTTCCAAAATGTCATTTTGTTGGAATCATACTGTATGTAGCCTTTTCTTACTACTTCTTTCACTTAGTATTAATAGTGTGCATTAAAATTCCTCCCTGTCTTTTCATAGATTGATAGCTCATTTCTTTTTAGTACTGAGAGGAACATTTTATTGCTCTTTCCAAATAACTAGCCTCTGATTTTGTTGATTTTTTCCTACTGATTTTCTGTTTTCAACTTTGTTGAATTCTGCTGTAATTATTATTGTTTTTTCTTCTGCTGCCTATTTTTTAAATTTATTTTTTATTGAAGGATAATTGCTTTACAGAATTTTGCTGTTTTCTATCAAACTTCAACATGAATCAGCCATAGGTATACATATATCTGCTCCTTTTTGAACCTCCTTCCCTTCTCCCTCCCCATCCCATCCCTCCAGGGTGACACAGAGCCCCTGTTTCAGTTTCCTGAGCCGTACAGATATCCATCCTGTTGGCTATCTATTTTACATATGGTAGTGTAAGTGTCCTTGTTACTCTTTCCATATGTCTCATCCTCTCCTCCCCTCTCCCCATGTCCATAAGTCTATTTTCTATGTCTGTTTCTCCATTGTTGCCCTGTAAATGAATTCTTCAGTACCATTTTCCTAGATTCTGTATATATGCATTAGAATATGGTATTTATCTTTCTCTTTAGTCACTTCACTCTGTACAATAGGTTCTAGGTTCATCCACCTCATTAGAACTGACTCAAATGTATTCCTTTTTATGGCTGAGTAATATTCCATTGTGTATATGTACCACAACTTCTTTATCCATTCATCTGTCAGTGGACATCTAGGTTGCTTCCATGTTCTCACTATTGTAAATAGTGCTGCAATGATCAGCGGCATACATGTGTTTCTTTCAATTTTGGTTTCCTCAGGGTATATGCCTAGGAGTGGGATTGCTGGGTCATATGGTGGTTTTGTTCCTAGTTTTTAAAGGAATCTCCATACTGTCTTCCATAGTGGCTGTGTCAATTTACATTCCCACCAGTAGTGCAGGAGTGTTCCCTTTTCTCCACACCCTCTCCAGTATTTATTGTTTGTAGACTTTTTGATGATGGCCATTCTGACCAGTGTGAGGTCATATCTTATTGTAGTTTTGATTTGCATTTTTCTAATAATGAGCTATGTTGAGCATCTTTTCATGTGTTTGTTAGCCATCTGTGTGCCTTCTTTGGAGAAATGTCTGTTTAGGTCTTTTTCCCACTTTTTGATTGGGTTGTTTGTCTTTCTGGTATTGAGTTGTATGGGCTGCTTGTATATTTTGGAAATTAATCCTTTGTCAGTTGTTTCATTTGCTATTATTTTCTCCCATTCTGAGGGCTGTCTTTTCACCTTGCTTATAGTTTCCTTTGCTGTGCAAAAGCTTGTAAGTTAATCAGGTCCCACTTGTTTACTTTTGTTTTTATGTCCGTTTCTGTAGGAGGTGGGTCATAGAGGATCTTGCTTTGACTTCAAGTGTTCTGCCTATGTTTTCCTCTAAGAGTTTTATAGTTTCTGGTCTTACATTTAGGTCTTTAATCCATTTTGAGTTTATCTTTGTGTGTGGTGTTAGGAAGTGTTCTAATTTCATTCTTTTACATGTAGCTGTCCAGTTTTCCCAGCACCATTTATTGAAGAGACTGTCTTTACCCCCATTGTATATTCTTGCCTCCTTTGTCAAAAATAAGGTACCCATAGGTGCATGGGTTTATTTCTGGGCTTTCTATCTTGTTTCATTGGTCTGTATTTCTGTTTTTGTGCCAGTACCATACTGTCTTGATGACTGTAGCTTTGTAGTATAATCTGAAGTCAGGAAGGCTGATTCCTCCAGCTCTATTCTTCTTTCTCAAGACTGCTTTGGCTATTCAGGGTCTTTTGTGTTTCCTTATGGATTGTGAAATTTTTGAACAAAAAATGTTCTGTGAAAAATGCCATTGGTAATTTGATAGGGATTGAATTAAATCTGTAGATTGCATTTTGTAGTATAGTCATTTTCACAATATTGATTCTTCCTCCGCAGGAACATGGAATATCTCTCCATCTGTTTATGTCATCTTTGATTTCTTTCATTAATGTCTGATAATTTTCTGTGAACAGTTCTTTTGTATCCTTAGGTAAGTTTATTCTTAGATATTTAATTCTTTTTGTTGCAATGGTGAATGGGATTGATTCCTTAATTTCTCTTTCTGATTTTTCATTGTTAGTGTATAGAAATGCAAGTGATTTCTGTGTATTGATTTTGTATCCTGCAACTTTGCTGAATTCACTGATTAGCTCTAGTAATTTTCTTACACTATCTTTAGGGTTTTCTATGTACAGTATCATATCTTCTGCAAACAGTGAGAGCTTTACCTTTTCTTTTCTGACCTGGATTCCTTTTATTTCTTCTTCTTCTCTGATCGCTGTAGCTTGGACTTCCAGAACTATGTTGAATAATAGTAGTGAAAGTGGACACCTTTGTCTTGTTCCTGATCTTAAGGGGAATGCTTTCAGTTTTTTGCCGTTGAGAATAGTGTTTGCTGTAGGCTTATCATATATGGCCTTTACTATGTTGAGGTAGGTTCCTTCTGTGCCCATTTTTTGAAGAGTTTTAATCAAGGCAATGGCAACCCACTCCAGTACTCTTGCCTGGAAAATCCCATGGGTGGAGGAGCCTGGTAGGTTACAGTCCATGGGGTCGCGAAGAGTCGAACACGACTGAGCGACTTCACTTTCACTTTTCACTTTCATGCACTGGAGAAGGAAATGGCAACTCACTCCAGTGTTCTTGCCTGGAGAATCCCAGGGACGGGGGAGCCTGGTGGGCTGCCATCTATGGGGTCGCACAGAGTCGGACACGACTGAAGCGACTTAGCAGCAGCAGCAGCAATCATAAATGGGTGCTGAATTTTGTCAAAGGCTTTTTCTGCATCTATTGAGATGATCATATGGTTTTTATCTTTCAATTTGTTAATATGGTGTATCACATTGATTGATTTCCGTATATTGAAGAATCCTTGCATCCCTGGAATAAACCCAACTTGATCATGGTGTATTTGCTTTTTGATGTGTTGCTGAATTCTGTTTGCTAAAATTTTATGAGGATTTTTGCATCTATGTTCATCAGTGATATTGGCCTATATTTTCTTTTTTGTGTGTTGTCTTTGGTTTTGGTATCAGGGTGATGGTTGCCTCATAGAATGAATTTGGAAGTGTTCCTTCCTCTGCAATTTTTTGAAAGAGTTTTAGAAGGATAGGCATTAGCTCTTCTCTAAATGTTTGATAGAATTCTCCTATGAAGCCATCTGTTCCTGGGCTTTTGTTTTCTGGGAGATTTTTGATCACAGCTTCAATTTCAGTGCTTGTAATTGGGTTGTTTATAATTTCTATTTCTTCTTGGTTCAGTCTTGAAAAATCAAACTTTTCTAAGAATCCATTCATTTCTTCCAGGTTATCCATTTTATTAATAGAGTTGTTCATAATAGTCTCTTATAATCCTTTGTATTTCTTCATTCTCTGTTTAACCTCTCCTTTTTCATTTCTAATTTTGTTGATTTGATTCTTCTCTCTTTTTTTCTTGATGAGTCTGGCTAAGGGTTTGTCAATTTTATCTTCTCAAAGAACCAACTTTTAGTTTAATAATCTTTACTATTGTTCCTTTATTTCTTTTTCATTTATTTCTGCTTGGATCTTTATGATTTCTTTCCTTCTACTAATTTTGGGGTTTTTTTGTTCTTCTTTTTCTAGTTGTTTTAGGTGTAGTGTTAGGCTGTCTATTCTATGTTTCTCTTGTTTCTTGAGGTAGGATTGTATTGCTATAAACTTCCTTCTTAGGACTGCTTTTGCTGCATCCCATAGGTTTTGAGTTGTCACATTTTCATTGTCATTTGTTTCTAGAAATTATTTTATTTGTTCAGTAACCTGTTAGTTATTTAGAAATATGTTGTTTAATATCCATGTGTTTTTGTTTCTTACAGTTTTTTTCTTGTAATTCTTATCTAGTCTCATAGCATTGTAGTCAGAGAAGATGTTTGATATGATTTCAATTTTCATAAATTTACTGAGGTTTGATTTGTGACCCATGATGTGGTCTATCCTGGAGAATGTTCCATGTGCACTTAAGAAGGTATATTCTTCTGCATTTGGATGGAATGTCCTGAAGGTATCAATTAGATCCATCTCATCTAATATATCATTTAAGACTCATGTTTCCTTATTAATTTTCTGTTTTGATGATCTGTCCATTGGTGTGAGTGGTGTGTTAAAGTCGCCTACTATTATTGTGTTACTGTCAATTTCTCCTTTTATGTCTGTTAGTGTTTGTCTTATGTATTGAGGTGCTCCTATGTTGGGTGCATAGATATTTACAGTTGTTATGTCTTCCTCTTGGATTGATTCCGTGATCATTATGTAGTGTCCTTCCTTATCTCTTGTAATCTTCTTTATTTTAAGGTCTATTTTGTCTGATATGAGGATTGTTACTCCAGCTTTCTTTTGCTTCCCATTTGCATAGAATATATTTTTCCATCCTCTCACTTCAGTCTATATGTGTCTTGAGGTCTGAAGTAGGTTTCTTGTAGCCAGCGTATGTATAGGTCTTGTTTTTGTATCCATTCAGCCAGTCTGTGTCTTTTTGTTGGAGCATTTAATCTATGTATATCATGTTCCTATTTCCATTTTCTAATCGTTTGGGGTTGATTTTGTAGATTTTTTTTCTTCTGTTGTATTTTTTGAGTATAGAAGTCTGTTTAACATTTGTTGTAAAGCTGGTTTGGTGGTACTAAATTCTCTTTCCTTTTGTTTGTCTGAAAAGCTTTTTATTTCTCCCTCAATTTTGAATGAGATCCTTGCTGGGTACAGTAATCTTGGTTGTATATTTTTCTCTTTCAGTACTTTAAATATATCCTGCCATTCCCTTCTGGCCTGCACAGTTTCTGCTGAAAGATCAACTGTTAAGCATATGGGGTTTCCCTTGTATGTTACTTGTTGCTTCTCCCTTGCTGCTTTTAATATTCTTTCTTTGTGTTTAGTCTTTGTTAGTTTGATCAGTATGTGTCTTGGTGTGTTTCTCCTTGGGTTTATCCTGTATGGGACTCTTTGTGCCTCTTGGACTTGATTGGGGAAATTTTCAACTATAATCTCTTCAAAAAATTTCTAATACCCTTTCTTTTTCTCCTCTTCTTCTGGGACCCCTATAATTCAAATGTTGGTGCGTTTGATATGGTCCCAGAGGTCTCTGAGACTGTCCTCAGCTCTTTTCATTCCTTGCTTTATTCTGCTCTTCAGAAGTTATTTCCACCATTTTATCTTCCAGCTCACTGATTCGTTCTTCTGCTTCAGATATTCTGCTATTGATTCCTTCTAGAGTATTTTTAATTTCAGTAATTGTGTTGTCTCTTTATGTTTATTCTTTAATTCTTCTAGGTGTTTGTTAATTGATTCTTGCATTTTCTCCCTTTTGTTTTCAAGGTTTTTAATCATCTTTACTATCATTATTCTGAATTCTTTTTCAGGTAATTTTCCTGTTTCCTCTTCATTTATTTGAACTTCTGTGTTTCTAGTTTGTTCTTTTATTTGTGCAGTATTTCTCTGCCTTTTCATTTTTTTTTTAAAG
This sequence comes from Bison bison bison, assembly GCF_000754665.1. Taxonomy (NCBI): domain Eukaryota; kingdom Metazoa; phylum Chordata; class Mammalia; order Artiodactyla; family Bovidae; genus Bison; species Bison bison. Next base: position 12,993,107 of record NW_011494644.1, read on the forward strand.
TTATTGTGTTTGAGGTCTCCTTTTCCAAGGCTTCAAGGAAAGTTGAATTCTTTCCTTGAAGAAGGTTGAATTCTTTCTTCCTTTTAGTTTCTGCCCTTCTAGGGCTGGTCCAGTGGTTTGCATGCGCTTCCTATAGGTGAGATTTATGCTGAGTTTTTGTTTGTTTGTTTTTCCTCTAAAAAGGCTGAGTAAGGTGGTAATCCTGTCTGCTGATGATTGGGTTTGTATTTTTGTTTTGTTTGTTGTTTAGATGAGGCATCCTGCACAGGGTGCTTACTGGTGGTTGGGTGATGCCAGGTCTTGTATTCAAGTGGTTCCTTTGTGTGAATTCTCACTAGTTGATATTCCCTAGGGTTAGTTCTCTGGTAGTCTAGGGTCTTGGAGTCAGTGCTCCCACTCCAAAGGCTCAGGGCTTGATCTCTGGTCAGGAATGAAGATTCCACAAGTGGTTTGTTATGGCATTGAGATTAAAACAAATATCCAAAAATGAGAAATCAGAGATGAACCCCAGATTAATGGCAGTTACAAAATCAGGCAAATAATAATTAAAATAATGGCATATACACATATACATATACACCCATGAGCATAGTGAAAACAGTCCAACAAAAATACAGTAGATTGATCTGGTGAACAAAGGAAATCAAAAATTATATTTACCAGTTAAGAACAAAACTAACTTGAGCACAAACTGGAAGACAAAACTAAAGCAAGGTGCCAAGTGGGGAATAAAGCAATGAAAACAAAACTAACAAGTATGTTTGAGAGGAGAGGAAAGAAATAAAGAATAGATATGCAGAGTTAAATAGACATAGGTAAAGAAGATTTGTATACATTAAAGATTAACTGCAAGGGGAAAAGAACAGTAGGAAAGGCAAACAAAGGGATAAATGTTGAAAAAATATAATAGGTTAAAAAAAATAAAAATTAAAATTATAAAAAAGAAAAAAGAGAAAAAAACAGAACAAGAAAGGGAAAAGGAGGGAAAAAAAGGAAAACTCCACAGAACTGCAAAGCCCAATGTAGAGGCAGAGGTTTATAACAGTAGAAAATGTGACACAATATACACATATACATACGCACCCATAGGCAAAATCATAACAGTTCAACAAAAATAAAGTACAATAGATTGACCAGGTGAACAAAGGAAACCAAAAATTATGTCTACCAGAACAAAACTAAAGCACAAACTGGAAAACAAAACTAAAGCAAGGTGCCAATTGGGGAATAAAGCAATGAAAATAAAACTAACAAATATGTAGACAGGAAAGGAGAGAAAGAAAAGAATAGATATGCAAAGTTAAATAGAGGTAGATAAAGATTTATATACGTTAAAGATTAACTGCAAAGGGAAAAGAACAGTGGGAAAAGCAAACAAAGAAATAAATGTAGAAAAAATAATAATAGGTTTAAAAAAAATAAAAAAAGAAAGAGGAAAACTCCATAGAACTTCAAAAGCCCAACGTAGAGGCAGAGGTTTATGGCAACAATTAAAAATATGACTGAGGAGAAAAAAAAGCTCAAAAGCTTAATAGGGGTTCTTAGTGCCAGTAAAATCAGTAACTACAACAGAGGGGGAAAAACGGAAACCAGAGGGAAAAAAAATCCAAAAGAATCTACAGAACAAGTCAAAAAATAAGAATAATAAATGTTTTTCTTGAGTCACTGCTGTCAGAGTCCTTTCCCGAGCTGGGAATCACAGTCCACCTTACCTCTCTAGGATGCCCTCCAATACTGCTCATCTCTGGACCTGCTGTGGGGGCTGGTCAGATTCTAATCTGTTCCTACTCCTGTGTGTTCTTGCCTCCAGTGTCCACAGCTCTCAGAGCTAGTGCGTTTTCTTTTGTGGGCACTTTCAATGGCCTTTTGTATATTCCATAGACAGAGTCTGCTTAGTTGATCATGTGGATTTAATCTGCAGCTTGTACAGCTGGTGGGAAGGTTTTGGATTTGGATCTTTTTCCTTAGCCACGCTGCCCCTGGGTTTCAATTGTGGTTTTATTTCCACCTCTACATTTGGGTCATCCACTGGGGTTTAGCTCTTGAGGCTGCCCTGGAGGGCTCGGGTTTGCTGCTTTGGGGGCCAAGTGTGGAGGTGCTGCAGAGGCTTGGGTCACAGGAGGAGGAGTTGGCGGCTAGGGTAGCAGGAAATACAGTGCTCTAGAAGGGTATGGCAACCAGTCTTGGCCAATACGCTCCAGTATTCTTGCCTGGAGAACACCCTCTCTGACAGAGAAGCCTGGCAGGCCACAATCTACAGGGTCGCAAAGAGTTGGACATTACCGAAGCGATCCTGTGTGCATAAACGCGACTATTTTGCCTGTGGCAGCTCTGCCTCAGTGAGAGTTGAGTGTGAAGGTGGTCCAGCTGTTTGGCTTGCGGGGACCCTGGCGGCACCAGGTGTGCAGGGCTACGGACTGTCTTCGTTGCAGAAGTTATGGCCCTATCAGAGTCTTTTGAGCCACTATTTAGCTGGCGATCAGAAAGCCTCTTTGGCCAGTCTTTCTCCATAGCTCCACCATTCAGGCACTTAGAGGGCTCCCTTACCTGGGGTCCTTCTCTGTTGTTCAGGGCATCAGGGACATAGAGGGCCCCCCTGCCCCTGACTGGGGTCCTACTCTGTAGTTCAGTGCGTCAGGCATTTGATGGGCCAGCCTCTGTATTGTTCAGCTACCGATGCTGGTGTGTGGGGAGAGAGAGGCTGTAGATTTTACTCCCTACGCCACTCAGCAGTATCGCCTTGCTTCCATGGCTGCCTGGCTTTCCTCCACCAGCATTTCCCACCACGATCTCTTCCCTCACATCTCCGCAGTCGACAGCAGCCCTTGCCCTGGGATTGCTCCAGAATCCCTAAACTCCAGCTCCCAGCCACTGCCCCTTCCAGATCAGTGTTTCTGCCTGGGGTGTATATGGCTGCGGCAAGGACTGTCTGATTCTCATTCTGTTTAGGCTGCCACAGATCAGCTGTTTCACGCTCAGCCTTAAATGTTTCTCCTCTGACTCAGGCAGTTGCCCTTTTGTGGGGATCGGACCCCTGCTTCAGTTCCCCCACCCGCCAAGGGCAGGTCCAGTCTTACTAACATTCCTGTTTTTTCCCCTAGTTCCTTCATCCTACTGAGTTTTTCGTGGTTCTATATATTCTTTTCCACTGGTCAGGTACTCCTGTCCGCTCTCAGCTGGTGTACTGCATGCACTTCTGTGTCTGAAGGTGTATTCCTGATGTATCAGTGGAGAGAGAGGTACTCCATGCCCACCTACTCCTCCGCCATCTTGTTCTCTCTGCTGCCTGTTTTTTAACCAGTTTTTTAAAAATATAACTAAATTTTTTTTTTTCTTTTTGGCTGCACCACTTGGGATGCAGACTCTTCATTTCTTAACCAGGGATGGAACCTGCCTTCCCTGCAGTGCAAGGGTGAAGTCTTAACCGCTGGCCCGCCAGGGAAGTCCCTAACCAGTCACCTTTTATTGCGTGTTAATTCTCCATTACTATGTGAAAGGAGTCAGGGTGCTGGGCTAAGGTTATGGTCAGGAATGCAGAGTGCCTCTCTTCAGTGGTAGTTGCATAGCTGCTCATGTTTGAGTCCTTGTAGGAACTGCATTAGTTGAAAAGCTAGCACCATAGAAAGCCCAGTGATGCTCCCTTTATTCACATTGATGTACTTGTTTTAATACCAGTAGTTTCCCTGGTGGCTCAGGCGGTAAAGAATCTGCCTGCAATGTGGAAGACCTGAGTTCGATCCCTGGGTTGGGAAGATCCCCATGAGGAGGACCTTGCAACCCATTCTAGTATTCTTGCCTGTAGAATCCCCACGGACAGAGGAGTTGGTGGGCTACAGTCCATGAGGTCACAAAGAGTCGGATACGACTGACCAACTAAGCACACAGCCTCTTTGAAACACTCCAGCAGTGCCTTTATGGGTGAAATCCTACATCAGTATCCAGCTTGGCACTCCCTTAGTTTGACTTTCAGGAGCTTCTTCTCCTTCAGTAGTATGATTGATGCCATCTTGGAGTCCTGGCAGTCCACTCGACCAGGCTATGTGAAGACTGCTGCTGCTTTTTTTAAATATGCATTCTCTGTGATGTAAAATTTTCCTTCTAAGCACTGTTTTCACTGTGTTCCACGTACTTTGATAAGTTGTATTTTCATTTTCCTTTAAAGTATTTATAAGTTTTTTTCTTGAGATTTCTTTTTTGATCCATGTATTACTGAGCAGTGTATAGTTTAGTCTCCCAAGTATTTTGAGATTTTCTAGCTGCCTTTTTGTTACTGATTTCTAATTTAAATCCATTTTAGTCTGTGAGAATACCTTGTATAACTTCTCTTTGTTTTTTATAGCCCAAATGTGATCTTGTTGTTTGTTTCATTTGTGCTTAAGATGTGTGTATTCTGTTGTTGAGTGAAGTATTTTATAAATGTCAATTATACCCAGTTGGTTGATCATTATTTTTCTCTCAGCACTTGAGATGTTTTACTCTACTCTGTCCTTGCTGATATTCTTCTTATAGAATCTGCCCATTTCAATTAGAGACATGTTAAGCTCTCTAACAATAATGGTGAATTCATCTTTCTCCTTACATTTTTATCCTTTCTTTTCTCACGTTTTTTTGTAGGCACCTACACATTAAGAATTGTTATCTCTCTCAGAGTTGAGCCTTCTATCATGAATATGGCTACTCTAGCTTTCTTTTGATTATTGTTTAACATGATATATCTTTCTCCATCTGTTTACTTTTAATATATATGTGTCTTTGTATTTAAATTGCATTTCTTGTAGACAACAAACAATTGGGGCTTGCTTTTTGATCACAGTCACTTTCTTTTAATTGGTGAGTTTAGACCATTGATGTTCAAAGTGATTTTTATCATAGTTGGATTAATGTCTACTATAGTGATACTATATATATATAGTGATATAGTTTTCCACTCTTTTTCTGCCATTTGTGGTTTTAATTGACCATTTTATATAATTTGATTTTGTCTCCTTTCTTAGTATGTCAGTTATACTTTTTAGTGGTTGCCCTAGAGTCTTCAATATACATTTACAACTAATGTAAATCCACTTTCAGATAACACTATACCACTTCATGGGTAGTTCAGGTACCTTATAATAGCAAAGTATTCCTGATTCCTCTCTCTGTCCCTTGTATAATTGCTGTCGTTAATATCACTTATACATGCTGTTTAGTGGCAAAGTCATGTCTGACTCTTTGCTGTCCCATGGACTATAGTCCATGAGGCTTCTCTGTTCCTGGGATTCTCCAGGTAAGAATACTGGAGCAGGTTGCCATTTCCTTCTCCAGGAACTAATATTTAAGCATATATAATCAAATACATAGTTGCTATTATTATTTTGAGCAAATTCTTATCTGGTAGATCAATTAACAACAAGAAAAAAATAAAAAATTTTCTTTACCTTTTCTTACCTCTTCTCTAATCCTCTTCCCTCCTTTATATGGATCAGGTTTCTAACCATATCAATATCTTTCTCTCTAAAGAGCTTCTTTTGGCATCTCTTGCAGGGCAGGTCTACTGGCAACAAATTCCCTCAATATTTGTTTGTGAAAGTCTTTTACCTCTTCACTTTTTGAGGAATAATTTCACAAGATACACAATTACAGGCTGGTGACTTTTTTATCTCAGCACTTAAAATGTTTTACTCCATTCTACTTGCTTGCGTGGTTTCTGAAGAGGTCACATGTGATTCTTATCTTTGCTCTTCTATAGGTCGGATAATTAATCCTCTGGCTTCTTTCAAGAGTTTTTCCTTATCTTTGGTTTTCTGTTCAAGTCTCCCTTTCTTCCTTCTCTCTCTCTTTTTTCTTCTTACTCCCTTCATTTCCTTCCTTCCTCTTTTTTCTTCCTTTCTCCCTCTTTTTTTTTTGTAGTAGAATTTATTATCCTTGTTAGAAAGAATATTTGAAGAAATAATGTATGAAAACCCCAGTTTTCATGAAACATATGTATCTAAACATCTAAGAAATAGTGAACTCTAGGATAAAACCAAAAGAGATTCATTCCTAGACATATCATAGTCAAACTTTGAAAGATAAAGAGAACCTTTAAAGCAGGATGAGAAAAGGGCTCATGGCATGCAAAGATCCCCAATAAGAGGAACAACTGCATTTTCATTAGAAATCATGGATTCCTAAAAGGCAGTGGGATGGCATATACACAGTGCTGAAAGGAAAAAAATCAAACCTTTCATTGGGTTGACCTAAAAGTTAATGTTACAGAAAAACCTGACTGAACTTTTGGGCCAACCCAATATGCCTGTCAAAACTATCCTTCAAAAATGAAGGAGAAATGAGATGATCCCCCAGAACAAAAAGTTATAGAATCTGTCATCTGTAGAACTGCCTATGTACTACTGCCACGTCCAAGGTAAGAGAAACCCAAGTAAGATGGTAGGTGTTGCAAGAGGGCATCAGAGGGCAGACACACTGAAACCATGATTACAGAAAACTAGTCAATCTAATCACACTAGGACCACAGCCTTGTCTAACTCAGTGAAACTAAGCCATGCCCTGTGGGGCCACCCAAGACAGGTGGGTCATGGTGGAGAGGTCTGACAGAATGTGGTCCACCAGAGAAGGGAATGGCAAACCACTTCAGTATTCTTTCCTTGAGAACCCCATGAACAGTATGAAAAGGCAAAATTATAGAATACTGAAAGAGGAACTCCCCAGGTCAGTAGGTGCCCAATATGCTACTGGAGATCAGTGGAGAAATAACTCCAGAAAGAATGAAGGGATGGAGCCAAAGCAAAAACAATACCTAGTTGTAGATGTGACTGTTAATAGAAGCAAGGTCTGATGCTGTAAAGAGCAATATTGCATAGGAACCTGGAATGTTAGGTCCATGAATCAAGGCAAATTGGAAGTGGTCAAACAGGAGATGGCAAGAGTGAACGTCGACATTCTAGGAATCAGCGAACTAAAATGGACTGGAATAGGTGAATTTAACTCCAATGACCATTATATCTACTACTGCAGGCAGGAATCCCTTAGAAGAAATGGAGTAGCCATCATGGTCAACAAAAGGGTCTGAAATGCAGTACTTGGATGCAATCTCAAAAATGACAGAATGATCTCTGTTCATTTCCAAGGCAAACCATTCAATATCACAGTAATCCAAGTCTATGCCCCAACCAGTAACGCTGAAGAAGCTGAAGTTGAATGGTTCTATGAAGACCTACAAGACCTTTTAGAACTAACACCTAAAAAAGATGTCCTTTTCATTATCAGTTCAGTTCAGTCGCTCAGTCGTTTCCGACTCTTTGCGACCCCATGAATTGCAGCACGCCAGGCCTCCCTGTCCATCACCAACTCCCGGAGTTCACTCAAACTCACGTCCATCGAGTCGGTGATGCCATCCAGCCATCTCATCCTCTGTCGTCCCCTTCTCCTCCTGCCCCCAAACCCTCCCAGCATCAGAGTCTTTTCCAATGAGCCAACTCTTCCCATGAGGTGGCCAAAGTACTGGAGTTTCAGCTTTAGCATCATTCCTTCCAAAGAACACTCAGGGCTGATCTCCTTTAGAATGGACTGGTTGGATCTCCTTGCAGTCCAAGGGACTCTCAAGAGTCTTCTCCAACACCACAGTTCAAAGGCATCAATTCTTCGGTGCTCAGCTTTCTTCACAGTCCAAGTCTCACATCCATACATGACCACTGGAAAAACCATAGCCTTGACTAGACGGACCTTTGTTGGCAAAGTAATGTCTCTGCTTTTGAATATGCTATCTAGGTTGCTCGTAACTTTCCTTCCAAGGAGTAAGCGTCTTTTAATTTCATGGCTGCAATCACCATCTGCAGTGATTTTGGAGCCCCCAAAAATAAAGTCATTATAGGGGACTGGAATGCAAAAGTAGGAAGTCAAGAAACACCTGGAGTAACAGGCAAATTTGGCCTTGGAATATGGAATGAAGCAGGGCAAAGGCTAATAGAGTTTTGCCAAGAGAACGCACTGGTCATAGCAAACACCCTCTTCCAACAGCACAAGAGGAGACTCTACACATGGACATCACCAGATGGTCAACACCAAAATCAGATTGATTATATTCTTTGCAGCCAAAGATGGAGAAGCTCTTATACAGTCAGCAAAAACAAGACTGGGAGCTGACTGTGGCTCAGATCATGAACTCCTTATTGCCAAATTCAGACTGAAATTGAAGAAAGTGGGGAAAACCACTAGACCATTCAGTTATGACCTAAATCAAATCCCTTATGATTATACAGTGGAAGTGAGAAATAGATTTAAGGGACTAGATCTGATAGATAGAATGCCTGATGAACTATGGAATGAGGTTCGTGACATTGTACAGGAGACAGGGATCAC
>NW_011494644.1:13001898-13015479 GCF_000754665.1 Bison bison bison
TTAGAAATACCAAGGGAACACTTCATGCAAAGATGGGCTCGTTAAAGGACAGAAATGGTATGGACCTAACAGAAGCAGGAGATATCAAGAAGAGATGGCAAGAATACACAGAAGAACTGTACAAAAAAGATCTTCACGACCCAGATAATCACGATGGTGTGATCACTGACCTAGAGCCAGACATCCTGGAATGTGAAGTCAAGTGGGCCTTAGAAAGCATCACTACGATCAAAGCTAGTGGAGGTGATGGAATTCCAGTTGAGCTATTCCAAATCCTGAAAGATGATGCTGTGAAAGTGCTGCACTCAATATGCCAGCAAATTTGGAAAACTCAGCAGTGCCCACAGGACTGGAAAAGGTCAGTTTTCATTCCAATCCCAAAGAAAGGCAATGCCAAAGAATGCTCAAATTACCACACAATTGCACTCATCTCACATGCTAGTAAAGTAATGCTCAAAATTCTCCAAGCCAGGCTTCAGCAATAAGTGAACCGTGAACTTCCTGATGTTCAAGCTGGTTTTAGAAAAAGCAGAGGAACCAGAGATCAAATTGCCAACATCTGCTGGATCATGGAAAAAGCAAGAGAGTTCCAGAAAAGCATCTATTTCTGCTTTATTGACTATGCCAAAGCCTTTGACTGTGTGGATCACAATAAAGTGTGGAAAATTCTGAAAGAGATGGGAATACCAGATCACCTCACCTGCCTCTTGAGAAACCTGTATGCAGGTCAGGAAGCAACAGTTAGAACTGGACATGGAACAACAGACTGGTTCCAAATAGGAAAAGGAGTACGTCGAGGCTATATATTGTCACCCTGCTTATTTAACTTCTATGCAGAATACATCATGAGAAACGCTGGGCTGGATGAAGCACAAGCTGGAATCAAGATTGCTGGGAGAAATATCAATAACCTCAGATACGCAGATGACACCACTCTTATGGCAGAAAGTGAAGAGGAACTCAAAAGCCTCTTCAGGAAAGTGGAGAGTGAAAAGTTGGCTTAAAGCTCAACATTCAGAAAACGAAGATCATGGCATCTGGTCCCATCACTTCATGGGAAATAGATGGGGAAACAGTGGAAACAGTGTCAGACTTTATTTTTTTGGGCTCCAAAATCACTGCAGATGGTGATTGCAGCCATGAAATTAAAAGACACTTACTCCTTGGAAGGAAAGTTACGAGCAACCTAGATAGCATATTCAAAAGCAGAGACATTACTTTGCCAACAAAGGTCCGTCTAGTCAGGCTATGGCTTTTCCAGTGGTTATGTATGGATGTGAGACTTGGACTGTGAAGAAAGCTGAGCGCCGAAGAATTGATGCTTTTGAACTGTGGTGTTGGAGAAGACTCTTGAGAGTCCCTTGGACTGCAAGGAGATCCAACCAGTCCATTCTAAAGGAGATCAGCCCTGAGTGTTCTTTGGAAGGAATGATGCTAAAGCTGAAACTCCAGTACTTTGGCCACCTCATGGGAAGAGTTGGCTCATTGGAAAAGACTCTGATGCTGGGAGGGTTTGGGGGCAGGAGGAGAAGGGGACGACAGAGGATGAGATGGCTGGATGGCATCACCGACTCGATGGACGTGAGTCTGAGTGAACTCTGGGAGTTGGTGATGGACAGGGAGGCCTGGCATGCTGCGATTCATGGGGTCACAAAGAGTAGGACATGACTGAGTGACTGAACTGAACTGAACTGAACTGAAGAACTGCCTACAACAAGTGCTAGTGGGAGTCCTTCAAGCTGAAATATGAAGGAACACTATGTTCAAATCTGTATTTAGAAAATAATAAAGAACGTGGGTAAAGTCACTACCTAGGTTGACTTAGCACTGGCCAAACTGGTCCCTAGAAAAAGGAGATCTTCAGAAGATCACTTACTTCAAAACGGCAAAGATAAAGCCACACTGCTCCCTTCTTTCATTCAGTACATAATTTCTGAATAGATTAATGAGGTGAGATCTGTTCTAAATCTACTTAAGTAAATAGATATAGTGAATGAATGAATTAGTAGGGTTAATATTAGTCAACAGGAGTTACAAATTAAAACCATAGTGAGATACCCTTACATTTCCACCAGAATAGTTAATATTAAATGAGTAGGCAATACAGTGTAGGCAAGGATGTGAAGCAACTGGAACTCTTATTGTTAATGTAAAATAGTAAATTCACCTGGGAAAACTATTTGTTACAGGTGTTTAGCAAAATATATGCCTCTCTTATGACCCATCATATTTCTCCAGGATACATACACAACAGTAGAAGTTATAAACTTAAGAAAATCACACCAAAAGACTTTACAAAATATACATAGCAGCACTATTTATACAAATAGCCCGAAATTGGAAATAAATCCAAATGTCCATCATCAGGGGAATAGGTAATGTGATATATTCATGTGATAAGATACTATTCAACAGAGAACAAATTGCTGATACAACATGATTGAATCTCACAAATACTGTGCTTTTCATAAAAGTCCAGACACAAATGAATTTATAGTGTGTTTTCATTTATATGAAGTTCAAAGGTAGATAAAACCGATCTATGTAGTAGTTAAAACAATGGTTATCATAGGGCTACTACTGTGATGTAACACAAAGAAGCCAGTTTGGAGTCTGGAAGTGTTCTTTATCTTATTCTGGATGGTGGTTATGAGGACATATTCATAAAAATTTAAGTTAAACACCTTATAAAAGTTACTGTTCTTGAAGTTCTACTTGTACTTGTGAAAGATAATAATTTAAAACTTTGAAGAAATATATATACCCTTCTTGCTCTTCAGTGTTATTTAAATAGAGGTAAATAATACATACAATTCAATCACTGTGTAAGAAAATTCCAACTACAGTTTCATTACTTCTAACTGCTAAAAGCCTGAAATTAAAATATAACGTATTAAAACAATTTACCTTTAGGAGATAAAAACATATACCTAATTCTAATGATGGATCTGCTGAGTACCCTATTTGCTTTTAGGTAATAATTAAATAGGGGGTTCCCAGGTGGTTCAATGGTAAAGAATCCATTTAACAATGCAGAAGACATGGGTTCCATCTCTGGTTCAGGGAGATCTGGAGAAGGAAATGGCAACCCACTCCAATATTCTTGCCTGGGAAATCCCTTGGACAGAGGAACCTGCCAGGCTAGTCCATGGGATCATAAAGAATAAGCAACGACTTAGCAACTGAGAATGCATGCATGTAATAATTAAATATTTTATTCCTGAAGTCCAGAATAGACTAAGGACAGTTATTAGCAACCTTTAACGAACTTGTGTCTGTTATTTCATGCTGGAGGAACAAAGCAGAATGAACAAGTGAGGGAACTTTCAAGAAATGAAGTGCCACTGTCTTTACAACTACTTGTGGGCCATAAAGAAGAAATGAAATGTGTTCGTTTTGAAGAATGCAAGTCTGGCCAAACACCAGGATGTTGCTACACAGAGAAAACAACCAGGGACAAAACCACAACAGAGCTGCTTTCATCCCAGAATGTCAAGGAACTGAAGAATAAGGCCTGAGATATGACCAGGAACAGTGGAGAGGAAGGGTGATCGGGGAGGGGAGAGATTTTTTTATTTCTTGACCTTGTGCTAACTATTAATCTAAACCTAAAAATGCTGCTTTTATCTGAAGAATCAGAAATGGATTTATTCAATAAATTCTTATTGACCTCTTATTATGTGCCTAGGAGCCTGGTAGGTAGCAGTCCATGGGGTCGCACAGAGTCGGACACAACTGAGCGACTTCACTTTCACTTTTCACTTTCATGAATTGGAGAAGGAAATGGCAACCCACTCCAGTGTTCTTGCCTGGAGAATCCCAGGGACGGGGGAGACTGGTGGGCTGCCGTCTACGGGGTCGCACAGAGTTGGACGCGACTGAAGTGACTTAGCAGCAGCAGGACTATTGTAGGCAGTTTATGTATAGCAACAAAAGAGGCAAAAAATCCTGTCCTTATGGAACATATATTCTCTGGGTGGGGGATAGCCCAGGAATGCATACACACATTATCACGCTGCAGTGAGCTTACATTAATACCTATGTTTCTTGCTTAGCCTCAACTAAACATACATTATGGGACCTCTGGTTTAATGCTACTATCTGAGCCTCATTACCCCTTCTAATGAAACCTTGCTCAGTACTTCAGTAGTAAAATATTCTTGTGTATGAATCAAGATTGATCTGTCCTGATAAATGATAAATAAGAAATAGACCCAAATTATATGGGAACTTAGGACAGTGGCATATCTTTCACGAAGGATTAATGGTATTGGATCCTAAAGTCAATGTAGCTAAGAGCTGAAATTAATAAAAGAGAAATAGTAGAAAGAATAAAAACCAAATTCGGTATTTGAGATGATCGATTAAAAGGTAAACCCTTTGCAGTATTGATAAAAGTCTAAGAGAGTAAATATATATCACATAAAGGATGAGAAAGGAGATATAATCACAGATATAAAAGAAAAGAATGTGTGAGAATGCTACATGGAAGGACTTTTGTAATAAATTGAAAGCCTAGAGACAATAGCTGATTTTTCAGGATAGATGGAGAACTTAAATAGGTTGATTAGCTACAAAGAGCTTGAAAATGTGACTAAGAGATACCATTAAAAACGTTGTGAATGATTAAGAACTGAATTATTTCTAACTTTTAAAAAACAGATGAACCCAAGCCTGTTTAAATTAATTTAGGTCATAGAGAAAAAAATTGGAAAACTCCCCAGTTCATTTTATGAAACCATGATTTAATGACAGAACCCAACAGAAGTTACAGAGAAGAAAACCTGACACCAATTATCTTATACACATTGATGCCAAAATCATAAATATTAGTAAACAAAACTCAGCAGTGTATCAAAACTGATAAGCAATTATCATCAAATAGTTTTCATTTCAAAAATGAAAGAATGGTTCCTATCAGAAAATCTATTAAATCACTATATCAATAAAGAGAAAACCAAATGATCATATCATTCAATGCTGAAAAAGCTCTTGGCAAAATTCAGTTGTCATTCATTAAAAAAACTTAAAGAATAGAAATCTACTTGAATTTCACCTAAATGTTTTTCCTGAGCACCTATCATGTGCCAGGTAATGTTTTACAAGCTGGCATTGTATTTGCATGCTAAGTTGCTTCAGTCATGTCCGACTCTGTGCTACCTTATGGACTGAAGCCCACCAGGCTTCTCTGTCTATGGGATTCTCCAGGTAAGAATACTGGAGTGGGTTGCTGTCCCTTCTCCAGAGGATCTTCCTGAGCCAGGGATCAAACCCATGTCTCTTATGTCTCCTGAGTTGGCAGATGGGTTCTTTACCACTAGTGCTACCAAAGTTCTACATGCTGGGGTTATAGCAGTTAACAAAACAAAATAACAAATCCTTTTTTTCATGGAACTTACATTAGCATTTGGGAGTTACCCATAAAAAAAATAGACAAGTTAAATGTCTCTTTTGTCAGGTAATAAGTGCTCAGGGCTTCCCCGGTGGCTCAGATGGGAAAGAATCCGCCTGCCATGCAGTAAACCTGGATTTGATCCCTGAGTTGGGAAGATCCCCTGGAGGAGGGCATGGCAACCCCCTCCAGTATTCTGGCCTGGAGAATCCCCATGCACAGAGGAATCTGGCAGGCTGCAGTCCATGGGGTCACAAAGAGTCAAACATGACTGAGCAACTAAACAGAGCACAATAAATGCTAAAGAGAGAAAGCAGAAAATAGGTAGTTGCCAAGACCTGGGGTGTAGGAATAGAAGGAAGTCTTTATCAGTAAGGTGACAATTTGAGCAGAGCCCTGTGGGAAAGCAAGAGCAAGTGAACGAAACACAAAAATTCCTGCCTTCATGAGAGGAGGCACCAAAACTCTATACTACATAAAAAAAAAAATAGTATATTAGGAGGTTATAAACGCGGAAAAAAGATCAGAAGAATGAAGGGGACCATGACCTAGGAGATTTTGAGGGGCGGGTTGTATTAGTAGTTAAATAGAGTGGTCAGGGTATGCCTCATTGAGAAGGTGAGATCTGAGGAAAGTCTTGAAGAAGGTGAGGTACTTAGCTAAGTGGATACCTGGGGAGTGTTCCAGGCAGAGGAAACAGCCTCTGCAAAGATGCCAGTGAGGAGATGTGTGGCCTAGGCAACCAATTGCAAAAAGGTCAATGGGGCTGAAACAGGATAGATATGGGAGTATGTAAAAGTCAGCTTATTTTATGTAGGGCCTTGCAGACCATCATAAGAACTATTTAAAAGTTAGTTTAAGGGAGACTTTCCTGGTGGTCCTGTAGCTAGGACTCCATGCTCCCAATGCAGGGAGCTGGGATTATATCCCTGGTCAGGGAACTAGTTCCCACATGCCACAACTAAGACCTCATGCAGCCAAATAAATGATAAATACTTTTTAAAGTTAGTTTAATAATTTTAATAAGGCAGACACCCTTCTAACTATCACCAATATCATGAAATTGGACTGTTAGTTAGTCCAGAAACCTTTCCATGTACCCTAACTCAAATCTTCTCTTTCCCCACCAGACTATCCACTACTCTGGCACTTTTATAGAAATCACCTTCTTACGTTCCTTTATAGTTTTAGGAACTATATATATACATCTCTATATATTATAGAGATGTATATATATATATGTATGTAAATATACATGTCTATATATTATAGTCTCACTCATTAAAAGTAATTTAATGTGTCTTTTAAGTTTCTTTTAATCTAAAGGTTTCCAGGGAGTTCTCTGGTTGTTCAGTGGTTAGGACTCTGTGCTTTCACTGTGGTAGCCCGGGTTCAGTCCCTGGTCAGGGAACTAAGAACCTACAAGTGGTGTGGCATGCCAAAAACATTCTTTACCATACATTTTATTTTTTTAAGAGCTTGAGTCATTTAGCCTGTAAAGTTAATAATCTGAATTTTGATTATTGCAAAATTTTTTCAGTCAAACTGCTGATTGTTCAATATATTCTTTTTTTTTATGGTACTGTGGTTTATCATTTTATTTATTTATTTTTGGCTGTGCTGGGTCTTCGCTAATGCTCAGGCTTTTCTCTCATTGCAATGCGTGGGCTGCTCACTGTGCTGGCTTCTCATTGCAGAGCACAGGCTCTGCGAGAGGGCTCAATAGTTGGGGTGCACAGACTTAGTTGCTCCACGGCATGTGGGATCTTCCTGGGCCAGGAATAGAACCTGTGTCTTCAGTGTTGGCAGGCAGATTCTTTAGTGCTGAGCTACCAGGAAAGCCCCAACATATTCTTCTGATTCTGTACTTTGTGCAAATTGGCAGTTGAATCCAAAGGCTCAAGATCTGTAGAAATCTGATTTGGCAAGGCCATCATTATGTGTACTTTTCTTTCTTTTTGTAATTTTAGCAACCATTGGTCTTCAGTGCCTGGATTCATCAATTTTTTGGATCTTGCAAAATTTTTGTATTCCAATTCAGATTTCTGTTTTTTAATTGGAAAAATTTTATAACAAGATACCTTCTTGTATCTTTTATTTGGTTTTCCAGGGTTACAGTTCACATAGGAAAAAAGCATGGTAAATACTTGATTCTTATTCTTTTTTTTCCAAAACAGATTGTTTAATGTACATTCTTAGCATCTTATTTTTTATTTTTATCTTTTTGGTCACACTGTGTGACATGTAGGAACTTAGTTCCCCAATCATTTTATAGTACAGAAATTGGCAAACTGGCTTGCTACCTGTTTTTGAATGACCTGTGAGCTAATAATGGTATTTTGTGTTCATGTTCAGTCACTCAGTCGTGTCTAACTCTTTGTGGCCCCATGGACTCTAGCCTGACAAACTCCTTCTGTCCATGGACTTTTCCAGGCAAGAATATGGAAACCCATTGCCATTTCCTACTCTGGGGGATCTTCCCGACTCAGGGATTGAACCTTCGTAGGTGAATTCTTTACCACTGTGCCACTTGGGAATCCCCAGTAATGATATTTACTAAGTTTTAAAAGGTTGTAAATTTTTTTTTAAAGGAGGATGTACAACAGAGAATGTGGCTTGAAAGTCACAAAACATTTGCTGTCTAGTCTTTTACAGAGAAAGTTTGGTTTGCCAACTTATGCTCTAGTAGATTCTTCAGAAGGTGTCCATGGAAACAACATTCCCTGAGTCCTTAATTTTGATAACAGTTTCTCTGTGCCCTTTATACCTGAAAGTCAGTTTTGCTGGATATAAAATTCTTGGCTTAATTTTCTTCTATGTAAATGTTAAATAGATTGCTCCATTTTCTTCTGGTAACAAGTGTTGATGTTGAAAAGTCTGATAATCTAATTTTGATTCTTATTCTTTATTTGTACCTTTAATTTTACTGGAACATGTCTTGATACTCATCATTAAAAAGCAGATATTCTCAGATAGACCATGTACATTGTCAATCATGTAGTTAAATTTTTTTAAAGAGTGTTTTCTTTGAATTTTGGTTTTTAGTATTTCTGAACTTTCATTTTCTACTTCCTATTATTCATATGCTGAGTTCCGTTTTGTTCTTTATTTGACCTTCATAATTTGATCACTTTGTCTTGAATTTTTTCTCTTCATTAATTTTTTATTTTTTAGTATTTCTTCTATTTCCAGTTTTTTAAATTAATTTAAAATTGGAAAACATTTAAGTCTTTTGAAAGCATCATTCTATTTCACTTTTAATATCTTTTAAGAGTATCTATTTTATTTCTTTTTCTTTCAAGATTAGTCTTCATTTATGAAATAATCTTTTTTCATTTCTGATTTTCCCGAGTTCTGTCACTTCATTTCTGAGTTTTTATACTTATGATTTATATTGTTCTTTCCTATCTTATATCGTTTTTAAATGTCTTTTAGCTGTTTAAAAATAATAAGTTATGAGGTGTGTATACACACACACACACACACACACACACATAAATGGCTGAGTCCCTTTGCTGTCCACCTGAAACTGTTACAACATTGTTAATCAGCTGTAATCCAGTACAAAATAAAAAGTTTTAAAAAATGCAAAAAAAGTCATGTTTACGCTAAGAAAAAACTTAGTAAGTTACAGACTTCCCTGGTGGTCCAGTGGCTAAGACACCACACTCCCATTGCATGGGGACCAGGCTTCAATCCCTGGTCAGGGAACTAGATCCCACATGCTACATCTAAGACCTGGCACAACCAAGTAAATCTTTTTTAAAAAATAAAATAGTAAGTTACAGTTTTAATATTTTGTGGCCATGTCTTTCTGACTGCTTTTCCTTATCCATAGGGATGTTATTTCCTTTTTTCCTTATAATAAAAAAAACCTTGAGATTTGGTCTTGTATTTTCTTGTTGTTCATTTGTACATAAAAATAATTTTCTTAAACTTTTAGAAGGAGTAATGGTTCAGGATATCTTTATCAATTGCACAGATCACTCTCTTCTCATTTTTTGGTACAGTATTAAATGGCTTGCTTTACTGAGATTCCTGGCTCTGTACCCCTCTGTCAAAGGTATCTGAACTTGCTCAGTCCTTTGTCTCTCTCCCTATTCTAATTCTTCTCCAGAAGTTGCCCTTCATTGTGATGCCCCGTCTTGGATAGGACCTTTGGCTGGTTGGTTTTAAGAATTCATTTTTCCCAGCCTACTGATCCCTTTCTCAACTTACGAGGGCCTCTTACTCTGATCTTTTGGTTTGGGTGAAACCCTTCCACTTTAGTGTTTCAGACTGGTCTGTTCTGGTTTTCAGAGTACGGCTATCTTTCATATGCCATGTTGCTTCCCTCTCTTTCCTCCCACAGAAACATTGCTTCTATGCAGGTATTGCGGCTGTGCTGGCTGTTTCCACACTTGCATTTGGGGGTTTGTAGGGCTACTTTGTTACCTACTTTTGTTTTAAATGTTGGTTATGGGGTTTTGGTTTTGCTATCTGGTTTCTTGTTTTTAGGGAATATTTGGCAAGATGAAACAATATTCTGTGGTTTCTCAGATTCCCTCTCATTTGCAGGATGTGGATTCGGAATACTTGACATTGGCGGTGGGGGAATGGGTGGCGTTTGCAGGATTTTGAGTAGAAAGTGACAAGATCTACCTTATATTTTTAAAGGCTCTGTCTGCTTGTGTAATGAGAATAGACCACAGAGACATAAAGGAAGAAGCAGGGAGACTTAGAAGAATATGATAGAAATCCAGGCAAGAGACAGTGTTGGCTTGAATCAGGAGTAGCAGTGACATTAATGAGAAGTGATCATATTTGATACATTTTAAAGGATAGTTGACAAGCTTTTCTGATGAAGTGGATGTGGAGTATGAGAGAAAGAGAGTAGTCAAAAGACAGTTCCACTTTTACTTTGTGTTATCTTGCACAGCCAGAAGAATCGAGCTGCTTTTAACTGAAATGGGGAGGGCTATTGAATTTCTGTTGTGTACACATTTAAAAATCCACTTTCACAAGATATAACCTGAACACTTTCTAAGAGTGAAATAGACTTTGAAAACATGACTTTTAATGGTGTTTCATCTTTTTACTGTATTAAGTCTAGCTGTGTGGATTATGTTACCCTTTTACCCATTCTGTTTTGCATGTCCATTCCAGCCCTGATGCTTTAGTCCAGAGGATTTGGTTTCCTTTAGTAGTTGCTGCATATCATAATTCAGACCTGTGGTTTGGCAGCCCGCCTAGCTGTAGGGTTTAACTAAGATGCGTGGAAGCTCCATGCTTTTAAAATGAGTGTCTTGGAGAATAATGTTCATCTCAGTCATTCAAAACTTTGGCACTGTCTCCATTCCCCGAGGAAGAATGCCTTCCACTGTGAATGCTGCAGAGTAGGGGAGCCTGGACAGTTAAGACTCCTGCTTCAAGCTCCTCACCTGCAGATTCACAGATATCTTGCCTTGCCTTGCAGTGCTGTGCCTGGGATGTGGGTGTTGAAATATATATGATTCATAGATATCTTGCCTTGCCCAGAGTCACAGATACCTTGCCTTGCCTTGCAGTGCTGTGCCCGGGATGTGGGTGTTGAAATATATATCTGTCAGGCTCTGTTTTATGGCCCCTGTGAGACTAGAGGGTATGGGAGTGAGAATTAGTTTATACTCAGGTACTCTTCAGGCCTAAGTGTTAGTTAACTTCTGGAAGGACTGAAGGAGTAAAGGATATTGGGTGAACTCCATCCTGTCTGCAGATTGTTGTCTGGAGAAGAAAATTCGATTCTTTGGAGGAAGTTCATAGCTCTCAAATAACTGTTTTCTTTTTACAAATATTTATTTATGTTTTTATTTAGTTATGCTTGGCTGCTCTGGGTCTGTCATTGCTGTGCGCAGGCTTTCTCTAGTTGCAGCAAGCAGGGGCTACTCTCTAGTTGCGGTGTGTGGGCTTCTCCTTGCTGTGGCTTCTCTTGTTACAGAGCACAGGGTCTAGACACACGGGCTTCAGTAGTGGTAGCACACGGGCTTAGTTGGAATCTTCCCAAACCTGGGATTGAACCCCAGTCCCCGACATTGGCAGGCAGATTCTTAATCACTGGACCACCAAGGAAGTCCTAACTGTATCCTTTTGAACAGAGAATGACAAACTTTTTCTGTAAAGGACCGGACATTTTTGACTTTATAGGCCATATAATGTCTCTCGTAACTGTTCAGCTTTGATGTCAGCACAAAAGCAGCCATAGATAGTATAGAAACAAGTGGATGTGGCTTTGTCCCAATAGCACTTTGATTTGTAAAACAAGAAGCAGGCCAGATTTGGGTCATAGTTCGCTTCTATGTTCACTCAGAAGTAACACTTCTGAGCAGTATTACAAACTGTGTCTCAGGCCCAACTTCCAAGTCCTCATTCTTACCATTACATCTTGCTGCCTCTTAGAAAAAAAGGCAGACTAAATACCTAGAAACCATGGAAAGAGAGAAAAAAAATGAGCCAAAAGGGATGATTTGGAACTACAAAGCAATTCTCTGAGTTTAAGAGTGGGAAGTTTCTGTGGCTCCCCAACCAGCAGTGACCTCCTGGAGGATTAGGATCACTCTGTCTCTTGTTTTTCAATTTATTTTCTATTTTATTTTCCCCTATCCTATTCATCACACAACAAATGTCTTTCTTGAATCTGGTAAGTACAAAGTAAACAGTATGTTTCTTTCCTCCTTCGTCTCCCTCTCCACCCAAAAGCTGCTCCAAATACATCCTTAGCTCTCCTTATGTGTCGCTCTCTAATGTACCAGGCTCTCAAGTGTGTGAAAGTTGATGTGGTCCTTCTTGAGGAAGGCTATCGTGAGACCACCACCCGCCACAGACCCTCCGTGCCGTTAAGGTACAGTCTTAGATTGGGGTTGATGAATTTTTTCTGCAAAGGGCTGGATAATAAATATTTTAAGTCTGGGGAATCGTATAGTCTTTTTTTTTCTTTCTTTTTTTTTTAATGTTTGGCTGCGCTGGGTCCTCATTACCATGCACAGGCTTTCTCTAGTTGAGATGAGACAAGCCGGGGCTACTCGGTAGTTGTGGTGTGCGAGCTTTTCCCTACGGTGCTTCTCTTGCTGCAGAGTGCTGACTCAGTACTTGTGCATGGCACACTATTAGCAGCAGTTGTTGTCTCGCAGCATGTAGAATCATCTTGGACCAGGGATCAAACCCGTGTTCCCTGTATTGGCAGGCAGATTCTGAACCACTAGGTGACCACAGGGAGGTCCAGCCACAGGGCTTTACCTCAGCTACTTAGCTCTGCCGTTATGGCACAGAAGCAGCCATGGACAGTATGTGAACAAATGAGTGTGGCTGTGTTCTAATAAAACTTTAGAAATCTGAATTCCATATGATTTTCACATTTTATAAAATACTCTTTTGATTTTTTAAAGAAGCATTTAAAGTATAAAGCCCTTCTTAGCTTGAAGGACAGATAAAAATGGGCAGTAGGACTGGATTTGGGCTGTGACCCATAGATTGCTGACATTTGCCCTAGCTGTTGGTAATATATGCTGACTCATGTCCCATTCCAGGAGAAGAATGGCCTAGTTCTGTTATGTACAGTCCCATAATATGATTTCTAACCTCTGACATCACATTTATCATGCTGCATATTAATCATGTATATGTTTATCTCTCTTAAGGGACTCTGAGCTTCTTGAGAGGAGGGCCATAACCTCATGTTTGCATCCTTAATATCTAACACTTGACACATAATGGGCTCAAAAAATATTTAATTTGGATTTTATGCTCAACAACATAAAATGCCATTACTGCTCCTTTAAAGAGAAGCACCTGATCACTATGCAGTAGGCCTTCCCAAGTTCTTCCCCTTAAGAAGTCCATAGCAACTGAAAGGTTGTTGTTGAATCACACGAATACACTGGGATTCTTGGCCCCCGGAGGAGAAGAATTCAATCCGGGGCCAGAGACGAGGCTTGATCGCTCGGAGCTTTTGTGTAATAAAGTTTTATTAAAGTATAAAGGAGATAGAGAAAGCTTCTGACATAGGCATCAGAAGGGGGTAGAAAGAGTACCCGCTTGCTAGTGTTAACAATGAAGTTATATACTCTCCAGTGAATCCAAAGAATGTCTGGAGGTTGTAAAGACCTCATCAGACCTACTCCCATAATTTACATTTTAAGATAACACTGTCCTCAGGCAGGATACATCCTTGTAAA
>NW_011494644.1:13015579-13053208 GCF_000754665.1 Bison bison bison
AACATTTTAAGATAACAGAAGGTTGAATCCAAAGACTGTCCTTAGGCAGGATACATTATTGTTATATAATCCTAAGGAATGTGGAAAAAGAAAAAAGTTTGTCCTTTCTTCCTCCTTGAGAATTCCAGACCCCTCTCTCCTTGGGGACCCCTAGACTCCCTATCAACCTGCCTAGGAACTGACTCTCTCACAACTGCATTCATTACCAATGGAGCTTGTGACTCAGTGGTTACATAACAAAAAGCCTTTTCATTTTAGAATTCTGTCTGTCAGACAGGAGATGGTTGAACTTTATCTGTAAATCATTTATGCAATCATAATAAATAATGACTTTCACTTTTCTTCTGAATCAGTGCTACAATCTGGATACAAAAATAATAATAGCTGTTTTTTTTACTGAATACATACTACATTTCAGTCTTTTAGTCAGCTCTAGTTTTCCTTTAGACTTTTGGAAACTTCCTGACTACTAAAAAAATTTATCTCTTCTCTTTTGTTCCCTACATCTGAAATGAAACTAAGCAATAATACTTAAGCTTTCCCTCTATGTTGTCTATTGATCTCTCTATTAGTGAATGATAACATTGTATATTCAGTCCTTCAAGTCAAAAATGAATTCATCTAGACTCCTTTCTCTCCTCCCCATATCTAATTGGCCACTGTCTTATCAGTTTAAAAAAATCTGTGCAGATTCTTTTCTTTCCGTCTCTATGCCATTTACAGTAGTTGAAGCTTTAATCATTTCTCAGTTCTTTCAGTATATAGTTGAACGTCTTCACTGGTTTTTCTGACTGCAGTTACCTCTTCCTTCAATCTACTCTTCCCGTAGTTATCAATATTGAATGCAGATAAGGATGATCTGGTCTTGTCGGTTCTGTAATAAAATCTGGTCTTGTCAGTTCGGTAATAAAAACCCTTATATCATTCCCCATCATTTTCAAGATAAAACTCATCTTCCCACTCATGACATATAAGACCCTATCTATGTACGACTTCATTGGTTAACACAGATGTGTTTTAGAATTCAGAAATTTTTGGATGCTAGAAAGGTCATTTGATGTACGTAACACATAACATCCTCTGTGCATTCTAGGTCAGCACTCTGTAATCAAGTACATATTTCTGCATCAAAGACTGATTGTTTACTCCAAGAAGAATAAAGACTATAAATAGGTTCTTATCAGTTCAGGTTTTGCTCCCATATGAGTTACAGGAAAATGTTTAGTTTTGGAAACCTTTTGGATTTCAGGATTTTGGATAAGAGACTGTGGCCCTATATATCCAGTGGTCTGTTGGAGCTGGATTGCCTCAGCTGTTTGTTGTTCAATTGCTGAGTCATGTCTGCCTCTTTGCGACCCCATGGACTGCAGCACGCCCGGCTTCTCTGTCCTGGAGCTTGCTCAAATTCATGTCCATTGAGTTGGTGATGCCATCCAACCATATCGTCCTCTGTTGTCCCCTTCTCCTGCCTTCAATTCTTTCCCAGCATAGAGAAACCTTTTTTGTGCATCTCTTCTCAGCTCTGTGGTTGATGACATAGTGGGAGTATTTACACCGTTGCATGCATGTGTGTTCATTGTCACTCAGTTGTGTCCAGCTCTGTGACCCAATGGACTGTAGCCCACCAGGTTTCTTTGTCCATGGGATTATCCAGACTGGGTTGGAGTGGGTTGCTAATTCCTTCTCCGTGGGACTTTCCCTACCCAGGGATCCAACCCACATCTCCTACTTCTCTTCTTTGGCAGGCAGATTATTTACCACTGACCTACCCAGGAAGCCCTTTTTAATAAAACATTGCCCTCCTTATATTCTAGTGGAAGGATAAGATAGTTGGACAGGGAAGCCAGCTACTTAAATGCAGGGAAATTAGGAGACTTTTGTAGTAATCTGGGTGAGAAATGATGGTGACATGAACTAAGGTTAGTGGCAGTAAGACCAGTGGGAGAGATTTTCCTACTCAAAGATAGAGCCTCCAGCACTTGAATAATTTGGGAGTGATCTTGCTTTCTGCCTGTCCCATCTGAGATCTCTGGGTTTGCTTTGTAGACAGGTGGTGGTGCCATTTATCAGGATAAGATGTATATGAAGAGAAGTAGATTTTGAACAAAAGATGAGGGGTTCAGTTGTGGACCACCTTAGTTTTTGGGTGTGTGCAGGGTATATGGGTAGGGTGACCATATAATGTGTCATACAAACTTGGACGTTTATGGGCATGAGTGTGATGTGCTGTTCATCATTAAGCTGGGGGCAGTTGATTTAAATTGGACCTGTCCTAGACATACTAGGATGTTCTTCACTCAGGTAAAAAAATATCAAGAAAAAATCATAGAGATGAAGCCATACAGGGAAAATGCATAGAGTGAAGAGAGCATTGGAGTCCTGGAGAAATTTTTGAGAGAGAAAAAAGAAGGTGGCCATCAAGACAGGGAGGAAACCTGGGTTTAGTGGCCTCACAGAATCCCAGGGAAGAATCATTTTATTTTCTCTTGTATATTTTTGAAGGAGTGTAGCCCCTTTGAGGGATTCTTTATTAGATAATGTTTATCTTCAGTGAGAGATTGAAAAAGGAAAAGGTTTTTTTTTAACCTTTTATCAGAATACTGTGTTTGAATGACTTCTAATGTATTATGATATTAATATAAAACTCTTTTAGGCATTTTTTGCCACTTTTATTTGATAGTCATTAGGCCTAAATCTGCTAGTTCAGATCCAATTTAAATACAGATGTCTTTTTATATTATATTTTGCGCTAATGTTATGAGTTTTTGATCAAACATAGTATCACTATAGGCTTAAAGTAAATATCTAGGTCAAGATTTAGAACACATTTATTTTGTAATAGCAAAAGTCATAAAAGCACTTTTCTTCCTTAAAAAATAGAGTTCTTTAGGAAATCAACAAAAAAATAAGACATAGGAATATTTTGCATTGTTAGTGGATAGTGGTCGACTATTTTCCCCCTAATATTTTATTATGAAGAATTTCAAACATACAAAAAACTGAAAGAATTATATCCACTAGCTACAATTAACATTTTGCTATATTTACTTTTTCACATAATGTGTACATCTTTCTGTCCCTTTGGTCATCTTTCATCAAGCCATCTTATTTAACTGTGTTTTTTTGATATATTTCAACTAAGTTGATCAGCTGTTTTTCTGAGCATCTTATGTTTTTTTTTTTTCTGAATGTTGTAATCAAAGTGTCAGTAATTCATTTTGTGCACATGTTTTCAGCTAACCCTTTTTCCTATTTCTAGAAATCTGAGACTGCCAATAATTGCTGTGAAATTGAGAACATTAAAAAAAAGTCTAGTAAATAATGTTAAGCCTGAAAAATGTGCTCCTTTTCAATAGCTTTATAATCCAGAGACTTGTAATGTTTAAAGTCATCAAAAATAATTTCTAATACTGTTTTTGATATTCTAAATACATATTTATTCAGATTATATTGTTTTCAGAGTGGAGAGATCTACAGACCAAGTCATCAAGCCAGTCAATGTGGGAGCTCTATCAAAATGGGTTGGGAAGATACCTCCAGATGTTTTACAAGACATGGCAGTGATTGCACCCATGCTTGCCAAACTTGGATATGACCCCTATGCCAATCCACCTAACTATGGAAAACCTGATCCCAAAATCCTTGAAAACACCAGAAGGGTAAGTGAGAACTTCCAAATGAATTGAGAAAACTGGGTATGGAATTTGGGTCCGGGAAAGTTTTTTGTTTTATTTCTTGCTTTTTTTATGATCAGAAAATTATTTTAAATTAGAAAAATCCTATTTGTAAAATGCTTCATCGTCAGAAATCTTCCACTGCATTTTAAGGATAACTATGGCTCTTTCCAGGGACTGTGGGGACAATTCTTCAATCTCTTTTTTCCCATATTTCTAAGAATAGTGCTTACTGTTGAAGAGATTTATCCTATTAGCTGATTAACATAAACTAGTCTAAACACCAGAATTGTTAGTGACCTCACTTCTAGTTTCTTTTTACTCTGAATCTAATGGCTGCTTTACTTTGGTTAGATGAGGCATGATTTCTTGGTATTTGAAAACTAAGCATTGACTACATGAGAAGAATTATAAATAGGTACAATAAACTACCCTCTGACCGAGAGAAAGTTGCTAGTAAAGTATGACTACAACTATATCTTTTAATAAGTTATGCTCACATCTCTATAATCTTATTTGAGAAAAGCTCAAAACTCAAAAAATCTGAATATATACCTTACCTGAATAATCTATCTCAAATCAGATCTTAATGTATTCTTTTTTTTTTATTGTGGTAAAATTCAAATAACAAAATTTACCATTTTAACAATTTATAAGTATACAATTCAGTACATTTGCATTGTTGTATGGCTGTCACCACCATCCATCTCAAAGACTTTTTTCATCTTTCAAATTTGAAACAACATACTCATTACACATTCCCCCTTCTTCCAGCCCCTGGCAACCACAATTCTACTTTCAATCTCTAGATTTAGTCTTTTTTGAAACTACAGTTTAAATAAGACAAACATGTTAGCATAAGTCACTGATAGGCTATTTGATTTTCAAGATTAAAATTTCTTTTTCTGGTATTCTCTTTTTATGCAGTGTTCTCCCCTCCCCACAATCTTATATCATCTCTTTATTCTGTCCTTCTTTTGATACTTTTAATTGACTAACTTATATTTCATGAGGCTGATTTCCATGTGGATTTTTTACTCTTAGATATTACTTTTGTTTTCTTTTTTCAAGTCATTAGTGGCTATTTGGAATGAGCTGTTTTCTTATAAACCATCATATAAGGAGGCAGATTTTTTTGTTTTAAAATTATCTTTATCCTTTTAATATTTTTCATATATATAAGGATTATTATAAAATTATAAGCTTGGCTTATAAAACTTATAAAATTAAAAAGATAGGAAAAAATTCACCTATAATGTTACCACCCAGACAAATACCATTGTTAGTATTTTGATGAATTTTCCTTTCTTCTGTACATGTTAAACAAAGGTAAGATTGCATAACTTTTAATCTTACTTTTGCACACACAAAATCTTATATCCCACCCTTTCCACTTAATATTCATGAGCATTTTCTCATCGTGCACATGTTTTTTAACATAATTTTTCATGGTTGTATAAATAACATTATATGAACCACTTTAAATCCTTTTGAAACACAGTAATAAGTGAATGAATGAATGAAAAGTGAATGAATGAATGAGGTTTCCCTAGTATATGTTATATATTCATTTCACTGTTTTTCTTTTGTTGTTTATCATTTTCTCTTCGGCAAACAGTGCTACAATGAACATCTTTGCACATACTGTATTTTAATGGGTTCTCTTTTTAAAGGTTAGAATAATTAAAGTGGAATTAAACTATGTCAGAGTATCTAAAATTTTAAGGTGCATGATATATGTTGATAAAGTTTTTTTAATCTTTTGAACTATCAGCATAATATATGTGATTTTATTTTAGATTTTTGCTAATTTTAATAGGTTTCATTGATTAATATAATCAAACATTTCCAATTATTACCTACATACATATATTCTTTTATGAAACTATTTCCTAAGTTTAAAAAAAGTTTTATGTGTGTTAAAGTTTTGTCAATTATGTTCTGCTAAAGACAGTACACAGTCCAGCATCCATTATCATAGTCCTTTTTAATCTCTTGGTAATTGGTAATTCATAGCTTTTGCTTGTGTACATACTGAAATGGTTTTTATAAACCAAGGTACATGTATAAATGATATTTAGAGGTTTCCCAAGCAGTAGACGTTATAGTTTTCCTACATGTGAGTTGGCTGGTTAGACTGTTCTTGGCTTGCTTAAGTGGTTAAGTAGGGAAGAATGCTGTGGTTTGAATCCTTGTGACTAGAGAGTTTGTTTCATACACATTTGTGGCTTTTGAAGAGTTTCAAAGTATACACTGGAAAAAACCTCCCTCCCCAACCCCATCTATCTCTAAAGTTAACAAGTAATTTTGGGAATAAAAAGATAAAGTATGAACCAAAGTTGCATTTTTGAGCTTTTTGTGATAAAGCATACAAGCCGACATCCTTGTTTCCTGGAATTTTCCAAAGCTATATATTTTCAAGGCTTTTTTCTGTAAAAGCTCAGATGCTAATATATCGAGCATTGATGATCGTGAAGTTTCATAAGGTAATGCTTAAAAATTGTTCTTCGCTTGTCAGCTGTGACATGAGATTGACTCCAGAGAAAGAAGACGGCTGGGGAGATTATGCCTTTTATTTATGGGATGGGAGTAGGGGGAAAATTCACGTTTTGACTGGGAATATAGAATTCAAAGTTCTAGGCTTAAAAATTGTTGTTTTTCATGCAACTTTGTATAGTCTTGAAGTATTGGTGTCTGAGTCAGTGTATTTTGGAGACATGTTGCTCAATTTTGAGTAGAAAATCATGTGCTTCATGGCTTCTCTGACTCAGATGGTAAACTGGAAATGAAATGCTAACATATTCCATGTCCTTTCCCATCACTTAGGTCTCTAATCCCCAAATTGTAGCACATTTCAGTAAATAGCGCCCTCTAGGTTACATTCCAGCAGTCTCCCTCCCCAGATTACATTCTAGCAATCTCCTTGCCTGTGGGTTTTTAATCTTTTTAGATTTATAGACCTTGAGATCTGATAAAACTATGGGTCCCTGTCTGAGAAATAAGACAACATATATATAGAGAGAATTTTATTCTGTAATTTTAATGGATTCATAGATGCCTCTAAAGCCCATCAGATTAAGAACTTCTGTTTTATAGTCTCCTTGAAAAGCTCATTCACTCGTGTAATTTTGATTATAATCTATTTGCTGATTATCATAAATCTGTATCTCGTAGGGTCTCTTTCTTGAGCCCCAAGCTCATTTTTTTTTTCAGCTTTCTGTATCTCTCCACCTGGTTGTTCACAAGGACTTCAAACTCAATGTCCAAAATGAATTTATTGTCCATACCTGTTCCCTGATAGAAGCTCAACAGATTATTCTCTAAACTGAGCACGAATATAGACTAGGGGCGAGATTAGGCTGTGTTTATCTATATTTGCACTGTCTATGAGCCAGGGAGCAGAGTCCTCAGGACACATGGGTCAAGCCCCAAACAGAGCAGTAACAGACCTGGTTACTAAACCTCAAGAGGGAGCTGAAAAGCAAATCCAAGTGTGAATGGAATATCCAGTTGAAGACCATATTAGATAGTACTAAGGAAGAACAAATAGTCAAATAGAAAAGCACGTATCAGTGTATAGAACCCACAGAGCAAACAAAAAGGAACTTGAATATTAGTTAGGTGGGAGAGGGAGTTGGTTTATATTCCTGAACCACACAGTAAGGGCACCCAAAGCTGGTGCTCAGTGACATCCTGGAGGGATAGGGTAGGGAAGGAAGTGGGTGGGGGCTTCAGGATGGAGGGGGCACATGTATACCTGTGGCCAGTTCATATTAATGTATGGCAAATACCATCACGATATTGTAATTATCCTCTAATTAAAATAAAATTTTTTTAAAAGGACACACTGAAAAAAAGAGAAGCTACAGCTGTTGGAATCAATGTTCTTGCATTAACGGGAGAGCCTGTACCGCACACCTGTGTTTTCAAAAACTTCTCTGTGTTTTTCCTGTCTCCATCATAGCATTTCTGTTTGTCTAGTGATCAAAGGTAGTTAGGATTACCTGGCTTTGCAGATGACATGTAATTAATTAATCACCAAGCCCCCTTGATTATATATTTGAAATTATCTTGACTCAGCTCCTATTTTAGCTACCTTATTTATTTCAGTTTCTCTTCATTTTTCACATGAATTATGGTTTATTCTCCTTTGTGTATGTGAGTGTATTCATTCTTCTACATTTAAAAACATACTCAATGACAGTTACTTTTTTTAAAAGTTCAAATCTGAATGTATCTGAACATACTATTCCCTTGTGTACACCTTGAATAGCTCCACTAGTACTATAGGATAAAGCCCAGACTTCTTAGAATGGTACTTTTCAATCAAATCTTTGGAAATTTTTTGATGCACTTTTTATTGTTGGTTTCTAAGTTAATTCCATTACAATTAGAGAATACACTAGTGTGGTTTCAGTCCTTTGAAATATATTGAAAATTGCTTTATGGCCAGCATATGTTCTCACATGTCACTTGAGAGGATGTATATTCTGCAATTGTTGCAGAATTCTATAAATATTGATTAGGTCATATTGTTTCACAGTGTTGCTCAGATCTTCTAATTCTTATTGCTTTTGGGGGGTCTAATTTTATCAGTTTTGGATAAAGATGTGAATTTGTTCTTTTATTTCTATCAATTTTGCTTCATGTGTTTTGAATCTGTATCATTAGGAGCATACCTTTTTATGTATTTGTAAGTAGTTAGCTCTCATTATGAAGTGTGTCTCATCATCTCTGATGTTTCTCTCTGGAAATCTCCTTCGTCTCATGTAAGCGTAGCCATTTCATTGTTTTTATGCAACCATGTTGAAAATGTCATTATTTCTCCTTCATTATATGAGAATATTTTGCTTGGTGTAGAGTTCTAGATTGACAGGTTTTTTAGTTTTGTTTGCTTGTTTGTTTTACTTTCAGCACCCAGAATATGTTATTTTATTGCTTGTCATTGTTTTTATGGGAAGTCAACTAAAATTCTTATGAATGTGATAGCTTTTTTTGTTTGTTTGTTTTTTGGTTTTGAGTACTAAAGTTCAGCAGTTCTGTACTTCTCTGACACATTGTTCACTTGATAGAATTTGTTGTTGTTTAGTTGCTAAGCTGTGTCCAACTCTTTTTGATGGTATAGACTGTAGCCTGCCAGGCTCCTCTGTCCATGGATTTCCCAGGCAAGAATACTGGAGTGGGTCACCATTTGCTTCTACAGGGGATGTTTCTAACCCAGGGACTGAATCCACATCTCTTGCATTGGCAGGCAGATTCTTTACCGCTGGGCCATCAGGGAAGCCCTGTTTTTTGTTTTTGACTGCTATAAGATTTTTCTCTTCAGTTTTTGCCAGTTTGACTAAAAAGTGCCAGATTCACTGATCCTCTTTTTGCCGTCTCTCGCTTCAGGTTTAATTGGCTTTTAATTAACTTACGTTTGAATTCATTGATCCTTTCTTCTTCTGTGTCCAACCTGCTATTAATCCCATCCAACAACTTCATTTCAGATAATTTATTTTTCAGAACTAGAATTTCTGTTTCTTTGCTGGAATCCTCCATCTCTTCACTCATTCTGTTCATCTTCTCCTCTGAATTCTTTTAACATTTTAATAATTATTTTAAAGTTCTTATACATGGGTCTTTCTTTTGGCTCTTTTTCTTAATTATGAATTATGCTTATTTACTTCTTTGCATGTTTTAGAGTTTGTTTCATACTGGACCTTTTTTATAAAAGAAGTAACCTAGATAATATTTTTCCTTTATTTTTCCCAGATGGGGCATATTCTTTCCTCTCTCAGGCAGCTGGGGTATTTGGCTGATCATTCACATTTCATTGAGTCAGACTGAGCTGGATCTGAGCAGCAGTTTTAGTCCATTTACTTCTAGATTTAAATGAAATTATGGAGATTTGACCTTTAGCCCAACCCGCAGTTTCCTGTGTTCTGAGGATGAAAGGCTGATTTCTTTGGCTTTTTAAAAATAGCAGCTGGCAGGGAGTGGGTTGAAGCTTAAATTAATTTGTTTCACCTCTGGATTGCAGCTGCAGCAGGGCCCTGGAATCTAAGGACCACACAAGTTTGGGAGATCTCTCTCCTTTCTCTGCTTCCTCTGCTGCTTACTCAGCAGAAGTCCCTTGGGTTATAGTTATTAGACCAAGAGATTTATTTTTACATCTGGGCCTCTTCTAGATTGAATTCATCATACCAGTTCACACTGCCACTTAAAGTTCAGCTTCTTTTTGTCTTATCAGCAAAATCTTTCACCTCTGGTAGGCCTGCTTTTCTGCCTACCTATATGCAGATTAGCAATTGATTCAAGATAGAAAGAGACTCTTCGCTCACCTTTGAAGAACTCATCCTTCTCTGGAAGTCATCTAGACTTCATTGCTTCTTTGCATCCACTGCTCTTTGATGGCTTTAAAGAAAAGTTTATCCGATGTTTTCTTATCCTTTCAATGAGATCTTCTGTTTCATAACCATAATGGAACTCCTTAAAACAGCATTAAGATTCTTCGTCTGCTGCATTCAGTCTTACTTTTCAACCTCATCTCTCTTTATCCTTCTAGTCACACCACACTACCTGCCTTTCGTTCTCTTGGCACATTTTTATAACAACCCTGTACCTTTGCACTTGCTCTTCTTGCCTTGATTAACTTGCTTCTCTTCTTCATTTTACAACTTTGTCCTTTAAGACTCAGCTCACATGACGCCTCTTATGTGCCACAGATTCTTCTGCTATTCTTCGTGCCTACCTTTGCTCTTGCAGTTATAGTATCATTTATGTTATTTACTACTTCTTTTATACTAAGGATTTTTTAGAGGCATGGACCACATATACACTTGTATCTTGAGCACTTGAGAGTTAGTAGGTGTTCAATAAAATGATTGTTACTAGCAAAAATAAACCTTAGACAGAGGAAGAAGAATATTTCTTTGACCAAAAATACTGTGCCCTAATATGAAGTTCTTGTAGGCAACATTTGAAGTCATAGCCCAAACAATCTGGAAATTAACACACTTCTGAATAATTAATGAGCCAAAGAAAAAAAAATCATAAGAGATATTAGAAAATATTTTAAACTGAATGACAAAGAAGATACAACATATCAAAATTTGTGTTGATAATTGTTTTATAGTCCTGCATCTGTTCTATCTCAGGGAATGTACAATGTGCACGTGATAAGAATGTGTATTTTGCATGTGTTGAATGTAGTGTCCTTTAAGTATCAATTAGAAATTAAATCAAGGTTGTTGATAGTGTTATTCAGAGCCTGTATGACATTACAGTTTCATTCATACTGATCATTGTGCCTGCAGAACCTCCAGAAAGAAATAGTAATGCACTGTTGTGTATGCATTGTTATATTTCTTGTGATCTGTGATCAATGATATTTGATGTTACTGTTGTGATTGTTTTGGGAACCTCAAGCCATGCCCATTTAAGACAGTGAACTTAATTGACAAATGTTCTGTGTGTCCTGATTGCTTTACTGATTGGTGATTCTCCCATCTCTCTCCCTCTCCTTGGGCCTCACTATTTCCTGAGACATAGCAATATTGAAATTAGGCCAATTTATAACCCTACAATGGCCTCTAAGTGTTAAGTGAAAGAAAAAGTTATATATCTCTTACCTTACATCAGAGTTGGAGATGATTAAGCTTGGTGAAGAGAGCATGTAGAAAGCTGAGACAGACCAAAAGCCAGACTTCTTGCGCCTTCACTTAGCCAAGTTGTGAATGCAAAGGGAAAGCTCTTGAAGGAAATTAAAAGTGCTCCTCCAGTGAACACACAAATGTTAAGAAAGCAAACAGCCCAGGTCTCCCACATTGCAGGTGGATTCTTTACCAGCTGAGCTACAAGGGAAGCCCAAAATATTCCTTTCCAAATATTACTTCTCACTGACAATGTACTTGGTCACCCAAGAGATCTGATGGGAATGAACAATGAGATTGTTTTTTTTTTTTCATGCCTGCTAACACAGCATTCATTCTGAAGCCCATGGGTCAAGGAATAATTTTGACTTTCAAGTCTTATTTAAGAAATACCTTTATAATACTGTATCTTAGATAGAAAGCAATTCCTCTGATGGAGCTGAGCTAAGGAAATTTAAAACCTCCTAGAAAGGATTCACCATTCTAGATGCTGTTAAGAACATTCATGATTCATGGGAAGAGATCAAAATATCAACATTAACAGGAGTTTAGAAGAAGTTGATTCCAGCTGTCATAGATGACTTGAAGGGGTTCAAGACTTCAGTGGAAGAAGTAACTGCAGATGTGGTGGAAACAGCAAGAGAACTAGAATTAGAAATAGAACCTGAGGATGTGACTGAATTGCGGTAACCTCATGATAAAACTTTAATTCATGAGGAGGTGCTTCTTCTGGATGAGCAAGAAAAGTGGTTTCTTGAGATAGAATCTACTACTGGTGAAGATGCTATGAAGATTGTTGAAATGAAAACAAAGGATTTAGAATATCATATAAATTTAGTAGATAAAGCAGCAGCAGAATTTAAGAGGGTTGACTCCAACTTTGAAAGAAGTTCTCTGTGGGTAAAGTGCTATCAAACAGTATTGTATGCTGCAGACAAATCGTTCATGAAAGGAAGAGTCAGTGCAGCAGACTTCATTGTTGTCTTATTCTTAAAAATTGCCATAGCCACCCTAACCTACAGCCACCACCACCCTGATGGTCAGCAGTCATTAGCATCGAGGCAAGACCCTCTACCAGCAAAATGATTATGATTCACTGGATAGTGTCAACATAACTTTTATAGGCACTGGGACACCAAAAAAATCTGTGTGACTAGCTTTGTTGCAATATTTGCTTCATTGTAGTTGTCTAGAACCAAACTCACAGTATCTCCAAGGTGTGCCTGTATTATTTCCTGTTGTTGTTGAATCAATGTAGTGACACTGATAGACATTCAACATTGCTTTTTTCAAATGTTCATTTTTGGGGCTTGAAATCTTGAATAAGTATCAGTGGGCTTCATGTGAATTCTTTATATATTTTTCACTTAATACATTTTGCATTTCAACAAGTGACTGCTGCTGTTTTGTCACTAAGTCATGTCCAACTCTTTGTGACGCCATGGTCTGTAGCCCACCAGGCTCCTCTGTTTGTGGGATTTCCCAGGCAAGAATACTGAAGTAGGTTGCCATTTCCTTCTCCAGGGGATTTGGGATTGAAAATGCGGCTTGTGTTGCGTCTCCTCCATCTCAGGTGGATTCTTTACGACTGAGTGACACGTTCTCCTAAATAGTGATTTGACAGACACGCGGGCATATAAAGACCTCATCTTATAGGGAAAGCCTATTGACCGTGTTTTATCACTGAATGAAGACTGTGCAGACTACTGCCAGTTCCTTTCTATTTTTCCACTATTTTTCAACCCAGAGATGCTGCTGCTCTTCAAGGAGACAGTAGGAGTACTCAGAAGCCCTGTGCCTGCGCCTCCAAATTATTTCTTCCTCCTCTTTCCTTCTTTCCACGGATAACTTCTATCCTAAATTCTGCCATCATGGATTTAATTTTGCTTGCTTTTAAATTTCATATAAATGAAATCATACAGTTTATTTTGAAGAAAGGAAAAAAGCAATCTCAGACACCATAGAACTGATCTGACACAACCTCTAGCCCATGGTTGATTAGAAACTGACTTTTTGTGCTCACCACTAAAATTTGATGGTCTTCACCTGGGTACCAATGATCTCACAGAACCCCAACACAAGACAGGAGTCCTCTTTAACCACGATGAACTGAGAAAAGACAAGACCACTTTGTAGTAACAATGAAATACCAAATACCCACCTCTTGCTTCTTAACCAAAAACAGCTTTATTCTCACTTCTATTGTTCCTTTCTTTTAGATAAGATTTATTAAGATACCCATTTAGAGAATAATCACTGCTTGCTGGCAGCCCCCAGTCCAGAGAAAAACCCTGTTTCCTTGGACTTTTCCCCAAATCACCTAACCAAAATCATGAGAGTCCTTCCTGATGCTCTTTTCCTGAGACATCCCACATTTCCATGGTGTGTGTGTTCCCTTGCTTAAAGGAGTAATGAATTCAACATGTTCAACTACAGCTATATTCCTGGTAGTCTTTAGCTGCAGGGTATTGACAGTATTCTTTTGTGTCTGGTTTCTGTCGTTTAACATTCGTGAGTTTCATGTTGTTGCATTTCACAGTAATTCATTTTTGTTTTTAAATGTGATACTATAGTTGCACAACTATTTGGACATTTGAGTTGTTTATAGTTGTAGGGATGTTTTAATGTTGATATACAATATCCTTGTACATGTCTTTTAATGTTGATATACAGTATCCTTGTACATACAGTATCCTGGTACATGTCTTAACAAAAGTGCATACATGAGTATGCACTTTTGTTAAGAATATGCCTGAGAGTTACATTAGGATTTTCCAAGACAGTAGTCTTAAAATTCTTATGCTTCCAAGTCTAGCTGATTATAGCAAAAAGATGGAAAGTAAAACCTACAAAGGGAAAAGGCACATGGGGTAAAAACTCTGGAGGAAACCAGGTGCTGTCTTTCAAATGTCCCTCACAGTGGAGTCACATAGGGTTTGCTTCATTCCCCTGGCAACATGTGTGACAACACATGTGAATTGTTCCCAACCAGGGAGCTCACCAGAGCTTCTGAATCCAGGGTTTTTATTGGGGATTGGTCATGTAGGCATGTAGACCCCCCCGCCCTGCCCCGCCCCAGAGAAAAAACAGATGTTCACCATAAATAAATTACTAACATAAACTAGCTGCTCAAACTGGGACAGGCCAGCCCAAGGCCTCAGACGTGCATTCCTATAGACAGAACACTCTAGGCTCAGATCCCTGGAGCCAGCAAAGAGCAGTCCTGAAAATAGGCCTTTCTTGGGAATGTGCAACATTTGAGCAAAATAACCCTGCTAAGTTAATCTTTTCCATCACAGAATGAATGAATGTATGGGTCAGAGGGCATTTGAATGTGCAAATTTAGGAGATAATACTAAGTGACTATATTCTCTCACTAGCAGGTATATGAGAATTTCAATTGTTCTACATCGTCAATGTTAGAGTCAATCTTTTAAAATTTTAGTCTTTCTTATAGGAGCGTAGTGATGTTTTATTATGGTTAAAATGAGTATTCCTTAATAACTAAAGAGAGCAAACCCTGTTTCATGCTATTTGCCACTGAACTATGTTATGAAATGCTTTTTCAAGTCTCTTACCCAATTTTCTACGAAATCATTTGCTTTTTCCTTAATGATTTTTAGAAATTCTCTTCGTATTTTGATGTGTGATGTTTTTATGTATCTCACATATATTCTCACACTTATCTGCTTTGCCTTTTCTCTCCGTTAAGGCTGTCTTTTTAAGAATAGAAATTCCTGGGACTTCCTGGTGGTCCAGTGGTTTAGGCTGTTACCTAATAATGAACAGAGTTCCCTGTGCAATATTACAGAAGGTTAATTTTAAATATAGCAGTGTGTACATGTCAATCCCAAACTCCCTAACTATCCCTCCTCCCATAAACTTAAATTCATTCTATAAGTCTGTGAGTCTATTTCTGTTTTGTAAGCAAGTTCATTTGTAACATTTCTTTTTCTATTCTGCTTATACATGGTATCATACGATATTTCTCTTTCTCTGACTTATTTCACTCAGTATGACAATCTCTCGGTCCATCCATGTTGCTGCAGGTGGCATTATTTCATTCTTTTTCATGGTTGATTCTTGAATTCATTTATTTCCAAAAATAGAATTGAATAGAATTGAAAAGTAGAATTGAATAGAATGAGTTAACAGTATTCTATAACATAATGTCATATCTAGCCCTCAAGGTTCAGTAGGTTCCAATCAGGGAGGGCCCAATGAAGTTGCTTCTTCTGCTTCTCTGCTTAATCTGTACTGTAAATTGGCCTCAGAAACTATTTTCGGTCCATCATCTGTAAAAATGGAGACCATTAGGAAGGAATCTCTTCATTCATTTCTTTTTTTGTCCAACAGTCCATTCATCCCTGCATCCAGGATATATAGATAATTAAGGATCTGTCCCTCTCCTTAAGAAGTATGCTGAAAATAGATGTGTAACTAACTGTAGTTCAACATGATAACTGCCATAAATTTAAGGCATTTGGGATGCTATGTGAACACAGAACTGGCTCTACTGGATTGTCATGTTTAAAGGATAAGTTAAAAGTTCCTAGTTTGAGAAAAGAAGGAAAAAGCACCCCAGTGAAAGGAAATTGATAAAATTATTATTGACTGTACCTGTGTGTATTAACTGTCCTTCAGTGTTACTGAAAATTATGTTCAACACTTTTACCTTTGAATAGAGATGTATTCATTCTTGCCTGGTAAGTATCCCATGGTAAACTGATACAGTTTCTTAATCATCCTGCATGTTAAACTTTTCTCCCCTGGAAATCAATCCCCTGATGCTAAGTTTGCTCTGTTTATACTGCTTTCTTATAGAGGTTCCTATGTCACATTTATTACACGTTCCCAATTCAATTTACATTCCAATCCATCTTGTCCAGCCTCACCCAAAAGTCAATACACTTTTTCTTAAAAACCTTTTTGGAGGAGTAGATGATGCTTATGAACTGATGAATATATTTCTTCTTGATATAGGGAATGTACTAATAGCACTTGTCCATTGTTTGTAACACACGATTGTTGAATGCTGCAGAAACCCAGTCTGAGGTTTGCAAAGCTGCCAGAATACTTTTAAGACAAATGAGAATATGTAAACATGCATGTTATCAGCTGTTTCATGTTTGTATTTTAGCGATAATAAGTCTCTAGTGGGCCAGAAGAGCCCAGTGGGATTAAAGATGTAAATTTCAAAATCTAGATTCCTTTCTGCATTATCATATCTGGCTGGAGTTGTGTTTTCTCTGCATGTGAAACTAACATTGTTTCTCGAGGGGAAATGCTTTTTATATTATTAAAAATAGTGAACTGCATAACAAAATAAATAGCGGGCCATGCATGGACCAATGGTGAAAGTTTGTCATGAACTAAGAAGTAATCCAATTCTGTGCACTTGAGCGCTCTTGGAAAGAGGATGGAAAGAAGGAAGAAGGCAGAAAGGAGGAATAAATTAGATTTGAGCTTACAGTGAAATTTGAATTCATAACCAGAGGTTATAAGACTAATCTTTTAACCCTTGGAATGTGTGTGTATGTATACACATATGTGTATATACATGCACACACTTTGCAGAAAACAATGAGCAAAAGTAGCACTTTAAAATCTGCAGTGCATGTAGTATGGTCATTAGTATGTGTTTCTGGACGTTGTTTAAAATTTTCTTATTTTGAAAGAATGTTTTGAGTTAAGTCATTGTTCATCTTGAGTACCCAAGCCAGAAGAAACAGACTTTGTGACCTAATCTCAGAAATAACATTCATCACTTTTGCCATATTCTAGTTGTTAGAATCTAGTCACTAGGTCCAACTCACACTTAAAGGAAGGGAATTACACAGGTCTTAAATACCAGACACAGGGATCATCAGGGAATGTGGCCACAAACACTTTTAGCATGAAAATAATTTAGAAATAGTTTCATATTCTCCATAAGATCAAGCCAGATTCAGAATTAGGCCTCATAACATGTCTGCCACCTTTTCCTGTAAATTGTAGACGCTTGACTGTCTGAGATCCTTGGGGAACCCATCATTCTAGAAAGTCAGGTTTCTGGGTAGATGTGTCTCGTTTAGGACCAAACCTTAATATTTTGATGTAGAATTCCTCTGCATTTTGATGATTTATTTCATTACCTTCTTAAGTAAATTATTGATCATAATTTGAATTTTTATTTCATCCAAAGGAAATTACTATTTGTATTAGAAAATGCCCATCCTCTCTTTATATAGGATATAGAACTGTGGGTCCCTTTCTTAAAGAACTCAAGGCTTCCTATCTGCCTTTTACAATTTCTGTGTCTTCCTTTGTTTCATTTGTCACTTCTCAGTTATCAGTACTTGCCCATTACCTTCCTGTTTGCTGTATCTGATTGCTATAGGTTGAAACCAGATAACTTGTGATGGTTAAAAATGTGTATAAAGGAAAAGGGACCTAAAAGACTCGATTAAATAGAAGACTCAATCTTCAGTCTGCAGGTATGTTAATGACATCCATTTTAGCTCCATGGAGACTTCTGTTTACGTCTTAATTGTAAACTATTACTATAGGTGAGGCTGTGGTAGCAGGTGAAGTGGTACTGGGCATGGCTGGTCAGCTTCTAATTAATCTTGTAAGAAAATGGAAAGTGGCCTGAGGACAAATAACAAGAAGATGCATTGCTTACTTCAGTCAGTATTCAGAACCTCTTCTTTCTTGGGTTTTTGAAGCTTCACAGGCAGCTTAGATAAATTCTCTTCTCTTCTCTAGCTTTGTACTCTAGGTAATCCACAACTGAAGGGTTTGCTTATAACGGAGTTGGTGATACCTCACTCCACAAATTTGAATCTGACATTAGTCAGAGTCACTTGACTTCTAAATACCACTTTTTAAAATTTTCCTTCTCTGTCATTGGTGGCCTCTTCTCAGTCTTTGCTGGTTCTCCCTCTTCTCCTCGACCTCTTAATGTTGGAATACCCCCATGCTTCAGTGTTAAGCCCTCTGCTCCCTCTGTCTACCCTGAGCACCTAGGTCATCTCATCAGGTATCAAGTTTTAAATACCATCTATAAGTTGATGATTCTCAAATTTATATATCCCAGCACAGACCTCTTCCATGAATCCTAGATTTGTGTTTCTGACTACTTGACATTTTCATGTATTGTCCAGTAGATGTCTCAGGCTTAACATTTCCAAATTAAACCCCTGAAAATCTGTTATATCCCAGAACCTTTCCCAGCTGAGTTGATGGCAACTTCATATTTCCAGTTGGTAGTTGCTTAAGCCAAAAACTTTGTCATCCTTGACTCCCTTCTGCTCTTTAACTTTCCACATCTAGTCTATTAGGATATCTAGATATAATTAGGGGGGAAAATCCACAAAGGTACTGCTTTGCACCACCTCCAGCACCACCTCCCTGTCCTGTCTAGATTACTGCTGTTGCTCCAGACTCTGTCCTTTATCCTCTGCAGACTAACAGAGCAATTAAGATGACCCTTTTAAAATGGAAGTTCAATCATGGTACTTAGTAACTTGCCATTTTACTACAATGGACAAATTAATGTCTCTGTGCCTCACAGTTACTTCATCTGTAAAAAGAGAATAATACCTCCCTCAGAGGACTGTGGGATTAGATAAGGGGAAACATGAAACGCATGCTCAGCACCAGCCTGATGCAGAGAAAATCAAATTTGCCTGCTGTTATTCTTTTTATTTCCAGTGCACCCTCTAAATCAGAAGCCTACTTTTGTCTCCTTGTTTTGCAGAGCTTGAGGTGGGAGGGTTCTCTAGGAACGTTTAGATTCTGTGTACCTAGCTCATTTCTGTCTAGTAAAATCCTCAGTTCATTAGTACCAGAGGATAGAATGTCCAGAAACACTATTCCTTTAGCCAGAGGAAATTCCATTTCTAACTTCGCTGTTTTTATAAGTGATTCTGTACTTGGTTTCCTGCACTAAATAGAAATTGCTTGGTCAATAGAAAGTTCCTAACTTCTGTCAGTACCATAGCTCCTAACTTTTGAAGCATTTTTTTCCCTAAAGGATAATGAGGAGACACAGTTTCCCACTTATTTGTTGATTGAGCCTTTTGTTTAATGTCTTATCCTGACCCCTTTTTGTTTTTTTTATTAAATTGCGATATCACATATTTAGGGTTTTGGTGTGTTTTTTTCCCCTTTCATATGAGCCTTACCTCTCTGAACATATTGATTCCTGGAAGACACTTATAATATTTAATATTCCCACTCATATTTTCTGTTATGTCTTGCTGGTTTTTACAACAAACCAAAAAGAGAAGGAAGAATTTAACGATAAGAATTTTCCAATAGTAATAAGATGCAGAGCGTAGTATAAAGGGAGAGTGCTGAGCTGGGGACTTCTGAGCCTCATTCTGCCACTGACTAGCCATTTGACGCTGTGGGCTTGTGTTGCACCTTCTACTTGAATTCTAGCAGAAGAGGCTGAGAGAAAGAAGACTCGGTTCCTGAGAGGATGTGAGGAATATAAAAAAAGTTTGTTAGGGACCAAACCCGCTAACAGTGGAAGGGGTACTGGAGCAAACATGCTGGTTTTGGTTCATAAAGGACCCAGGGTGCAGGACCTTAAGCCTGAGCAGCTTATGCCCAGGGCTTGGAGAGGGGGGCTTCGGACTCAGTTCTCTGAATAGAGGGAGAAGGAAAGACTTGAGAATCTGGTAAAAAGCAAAAACAAAAAGCCTATTCTGATAACTTGAGCCCCTGTTTTGATATAGTGTCTGCTTGCCCCACAGATAGTAGACAGAAGCACCGTGAAGTCAGTGTTAGCATGATATAGACACTTACTATGTTAGAAGGCTGGAGCACTAATACAGTGTTATATGTCAGTTGTATCTCAGTAAAACTAGGGGGAAATGAACAGAACTGGAACAATCTCTGGACTCTGAGGCTGGGGTAAAGCAAATAGGATTCTTATATGTAGATTCTTTGGAGAGCAGTTAGACCAGCTCTCCGGTGACCTGGGACTGTTTGAAGATATGAAGGAGATGGAGGCAGCTTTTGAGACCCTCCTAGCAGCTGCACTGTTGTTATCCTGCACACCTACCTCAGTTTCCAGTGTGATGCATTGCTAAAGAAATATCAAGTCTCTTTGTGCTTTAATTTAGGCTTCCTAGGACTGTAGCAGAGACCCTAAAGAATAGACTAGGTTTTAGAAATTGCAGAGGAAGAGACAGGAAAAAAGTACATCCATTCTCTGAGTCTCAGAAGGCATACTGCTACTTTTAGAAGTGAAAGTCATCTTATACCCAAGTGAAATCCTTTAAGTTAGTAGGCTTTAGTATTCACCATTTAAAAGGTTGTTCTGTGCTCGGAGGTGCTACCCACTGACTCTTCTCAGTAACAATCCATAGTTTCTTTCTATAGTTTCTCAACAGTTATCAAAGCTCTTGCTGATGGAAACCTTCCTCATGAATAGTTCCCAATTTTTTGCCATTGTTGACAGTGTTGAAAGAGACATCTTTGTACTTAAATAAATTGTGTGTGTGTGAAAGAGCAAGCCTAGTAAATTCTTAAGCTACTGGCTTAATTTGTTCAGTTTTTTTTTTTTTTTTTGAAGTATAGTATATATACAGAAAAGTATACAAACCACAGCTCAGTAAATATTCACAAAATGCACACATGTTTATAATCACTACCCATATCAAGACAGAAAATCATCAGCACCCTACAAGCTTCTCTCACCCTTCTTCCCAAGCTCTGCCACCCCACTCTTCCCCACAGTAAACACTATCCTTATTTCTAACATCAGAGTTGCTTTGCCTGTTTTTGAGCTTTAAAGGTTTTAAATTGAGGAACTTGCCTGGTGGTCCAGTGGTTGAGAATCTGCCTTGCAATGTAGGGGACACGAGTTTGATCCCTGGTTGGGGAACTAAGATCCCACATGCCTTAGAGCAACTAAGCCTGCATGCCACAACTAGAGAATCCATGCCCCACAACTGAAAGATCCCGCATGACACAACTAAGACTCAGTGCAGCCAAATAAATAAATATTAAAAAACTTTAATGGAGACACATGTTATATTATTTTTTGGAGATCTGGCTCTTTTCTCATCATTATGTATTGGGATTCATCTAGGTTGTTGGTATAGTATTAGTTCATTTCTAAAACTTCAGGATGGTATATCATTATATACATAAACACATTTATTTGTTCATTCTAACTGCACTGCTCTGCAGGGTCACCTTTGTCATAAACCATTTATCTGTAAATGAGGGTCTGTTTCTGGATTCTTCATTCTGTTTCATTAATATATGTGTCTGTCTTTGTGCCAAAACCTTACTGTCTTGATTATAGCTATATTTTTTGTATGTATGTGTTT
The DNA here is from genome assembly GCF_000754665.1 of Bison bison bison. Taxonomy (NCBI): domain Eukaryota; kingdom Metazoa; phylum Chordata; class Mammalia; order Artiodactyla; family Bovidae; genus Bison; species Bison bison. The sequence continues at coordinate 13,037,219 of NW_011494644.1, forward strand.
TTTGTATGTTTTGTTGTTGTTCAGTTGCCAAGTTGTGTCTAACTCTTTGCAACCCCATGGACTGCAGCACACCAGGCTTCCCTGTCCTCCACTCTCTCCTGGAGTTTGCTCAAGTTCATGTCTGTTGAGTTGGTGATGCTATCTAACCATCTCATCCTCTGCCTCCCTCTTCTTTTGCCTTCAGTCTTTCCCAGCATCAGGGTCTTTTCCAGTGAGTCAACTCTTTGCATCAGGTGGCCAGTGTATTGGAGCTTCAGTTTCACCATTAGTCCTTCCACTGATTCAGAGCTGATTTCCTTTAGGATTGACTGGTTTGATCTCCTTGCAGTCCAAGGGACTCTCAAGAGTCTTCTCTAGTACCACAATTCAAAAACATCAATTCTTTAGCACTCAACCTTTTTATGGTACAACTCTCACATCCCTACATGACTACTAGAAAAACCATAGCTTTGACTGTGTCTTTGCTTTTTAATATGCTGTCTGGTTTGTCATAGCTTTCCTTCCAAGAAGCAAATGTCTTCTAATTTCATGGCTGCAGTCACCATCCTCAGTGATTTTGGAGCCCAAGAAAAGAAAAACTTTTACTGCTTCTACTTTTTCTACTTTCCCTGCTTCTTTTGTATGTTTAATGTAACTTAATTATAGCTGAAAATAATGTCTTAACTTCCCTGGTGGCTCAGACAGTAAAGTGTCTGCCTACAGTGCAGGAGAACTGGGTTCAATCCCTTGGTTGGGAAGATCTGGAGAAGGAAATGGCAACCCACTCCAGTATTCTTGCCTGTAAAATCCCATGGATGGTGGAACCTGGTAGGCTACAGTCCATGGGGTCACAAAGAGTCGGACACGACTGAGCAACTTCACTTTCAATAATGTCTTAATATATTTTAGAATAAGTCCTTCCACCTTGTTCTTTTTAAGATTACCTTGATAATTTTTGACCCTATGCATTTCCACAAAACTTTCATAATCAGCTTGAAATTACCCCTCCTTCTTCCCCCAAAAAGCATGCTAGAGTTTTTATTGGAAATCCTGTGAGGAGAATGGACAGCTTTATTATATTGAATGTTACAATCCCTGAAAGTGATGTGCCTATCTGGTCTTTGATTTCTGTCAATAATATTTTATGGTTTCCTATGTAAAGATCCTACACATCTTTTTAAAAACTATTCCCTAATTATTGCTGCTTTTAGAAACAACTTTACATATTGAAAAGTGCAAGTTTTTAATTATAAGATTTCATGAGGTTAAAAGTATATATCATTTTAAGAACCACCTAGTATTCAAATTACTATGGGAATATTGGGTACATTAAGAAAAGTAAAGCTGGAGATTTCAGAAGGAAATCAGGAGGAACCTGTTCCTAAATTATGTGAATTCTTTGTTGGATGCTGGAGAGAAATGGCCAAGGGCTTACTTTCTCAGCTATTAATAAAATAATTGGAACTTGGAATATTAGGATTCTTTTCTTTCTTCTTCAGAGACTCTAAGCCTTCTCCCAGGCAGCCCATATTTGGGAGCACCTAGGGAAGAGTAGAGCAGGTGGGGTCAGAGTGAATAGAAATTTCACTCAGTCCTCAACTCTGGCTGCTCTTAAACTGACAGACTTCCTTCCTATTCCCAAACTCACCAAGAATGAAGCAGTGAACCCACCCACCATCAGGCAATGCAAGCTTCCCAAAGCGATGATGACAGTGAATATTTCCTTAAACTTATACTTGGCTTTTATTTTTTTTCCTAGGTCTATAAAGGAGAATTTCAGCTTCCTGAATTTCTTAAAGAAAAACCTCAGGTACTGTATCTGCTTCCTCCTCTTGGTGTAATAATAAATGGGCTCTTGCATTGAAGTCATCCTCTCAATGAGATAATGATATATGCTGGGGGTAGAAAGACTGGCTCCTGGTAATTGTTGACAATCACTTAACATAGTCTCAATTTCAGAGGGCTCAGTGTCTTCTAAAGCTAGGGAAATAATTCATTGATAACTAAAATCTGATTGCTTGAGGTCACTCACAAACCACACAGCATCCCATAAATAAGGAACCTGCCTTGGTGAGTCTGCTCCAGGCTTCTGATACCTTACTTGAAATAATAATGTACAGCCACCCTTTGTTCGTATTACATGTACATCATTGCCTTTTAGTTTTCCTCATTTGGAGCCTGGAAGACTTATGAATACATGTTACACACAGCCATTGGCCTTCAGCTACCAAGTTCACCAAGCTGGGAGTGGGTGATGTGAGTTTGAAGCTTATAACTTTAGTTTTTAAAAAAAATTAAAGCAGATCCAGAGATCTGCTTGTCATGTTACACCATCACTCACTTGGATTCCAATATTGTTTCTTGAGTTGAAGAGGAATAGGTGATGTTATAACCAACAGATGTAGAGTAGCCCAGAGTGTCCTGCAAGAGTGTATCTCCTGCCATCCCTGTGTAGTCATAGGAAGAAGTCAGTGACTATTGCCTGAGCCAAGAGAAAACGTCCCTGTCCAGCATGGTGATAATGCATGTCACTTCCAGGTTGCTGCTAACAGCAGTTAGCTTGTTAATAGGAAATGAGGACCCAGCACTGAATTCAGTCGCTAAAAGTGTTCCAGATCTGGGTTGTTGAGAGGAACCTCACAGACTGTATGAAGTCGTATTGCCTGAAGCAAGACTAGAGTAAACAGGCTTTTCTCTAAGAGTAGCTGTATCTCAACCAAGGTTAAAAACTCTGTCTTCTCAGATCCTTGTCTTAAAACAACCATTAATAATTGATACATATTACTTGAGTATTTTAAACTGCTTTCATGGTATATGCTATGCTAAGTTGCTTCAGTCATGTCTGACTCTGTGTGACCCCATAGACAGCAGCCCACCAGGCTCCGCCGTCCCTGGGATTCTCCAGGCAAGAATAGTGGAGTGGGTTGCCATTTCCTTCTCCAATGCATGAAAGAGAAAAGTGAAAGTGAAGTTGCTCAGTCGTGTCCGACTCTTAGCAACCCCATGGACTACAGCCTACCAGACTCCTCTGTCCATGGATTTTCCAGGCAAGAGTACTGGAGTGGGGTGCCATTGCCTTCTCTGATGGTATATGCTTATTAACAAATATTTAATTATAATCCATCCATCCATTCATTTAATTTATTCAACAACTGTCTACTGAATTACTTTTATGTGTGAGAAATTGGAATGTGTCCTCAAGAGTCAGAGGGAAAAGAGATCTTCTCAAGGGGACTCCTGGTCTATCCAAAGACTTTGATCAACTTTTGCAACAAGAGGGCACAGGGGCCCTGAGCCTTGGCTGGGCAAGATGCACCAGAAACCTGGATGAATTCATGAACAAGTGGTCACTTACAGGCTATGGCAGCTGGAGCCAGAGAATAATCCAAGAGGCAGTCTTAAAGAAATGTCCAATCCAAAGGCTGTTTTGTGTAATAAATCTGAAGGAGTCAAGAAAGGGACTTTGAGACTGAAATTAATGGGACAGCCCTGATTCACAGCATACATAAAAATCCTTTCCAGGTTGATTATAGAACTCAATGTGAAAGGCAAAATAATAAAGTGTTTAGGAGGCAATAGAGAATATCTTTATGACCTTAAGAGGGAAAGATTTCTTAAACATTATAAAAACTACTAATCATTAATTTTAAAATGGATAAGTTGGACTACATTAAAATTGAGAATGTTTACTTATTAGAAAGCATCATATAAAAAAGTACACCTTAAGTAGAAGAAAATTTTGAAACAAAAGATTCATCAGTATAGAGAATTTCTGTAATAAATAAGGAAAAGATAACAAAAAATAGAGTAAAAGGCTTAATACAGGCACTTCAAGCCCCCTGTTCAGGTTAGTTTCATTTAATGCATCACATAGGTACTTAGAAAAGAGCCTATAAAAGGCTTTGATTTAACTCCTAATAAAGAGAAAACTGAAGTCCACAGAACCCTCACGTTTGATCTTCAGTTAGAATTCTCATAGAACTCAAGAAAGCACTGTACTTAAGATTACAGTTTTGGGAATTCCCTGGCATTCCAGTGGTTAGGACTCAACGATTCCACTGCCAGGGACCCGGGTTCAATCCCTGGTCTGGGAACTAAGATTACACAAGCCTTGCAGTGTGGAAAAACAACAACAACAACAAAAAAAAGATTATAGTTTTACTATAAAGGAAACAAGTCAAGACCAACCAAATGAAGAAACACATAAGACAAGGTCTGGGAAAGTCTCAGACTCAGAGCTTCTGTGCCCTTCTCCGAGGTAGGCAGGTATGTCTCCCTCAGAGCACATCCATGTGTTCACCAACCAGGGTGCTCCACTGAACTTCAGCGTCCAGAGTTTTTATTGAAGTCTAATTACATAGGCATGATTGACTCACTGTCGTAGAATTGAACTCAATCCCCAAAGTCCCCTACCCAGAAGCTGGGCTGGGTCAGGGCCCCAGCCCTCAAATCACAGGTTGGTCTTCCTTGTGATCAGCCCTCATACTGAGTCATCTTATCTCTCAGCAGACACTCAGGTATAATCTAAGGGGCTCATAAATAACAAAGACATTCATGTTACCTAGAAAATTCCCAGGGTTTAGTCTCCCTACTAAGAACCAGAGACAAAAGCCAATCTTCTTTACTGTCAGCAGTAGCAGACAGAATTCATTAGGAAGTCTAATCAGAGCCTGCAAGCTACATCTGATATTTCAACAAGAGCAGTCATTTCTCATGCTGACTGACTTTAAAACATCTTTTGCTTCCTTCCACAGTCTGAGCAGGTGGAGTAGCAGAGCCAGGAACCTCTTACATACATGAGGTGAGGTTGGGGACACGGCTGGCCTGGACCTTTGGGTTTCATTCTCATAGGAGGCAGCGCGGTGGGGTGGGGAGCACAGCTCTGGAGTCCGTTCACCTGGATTAGAATCTTGGCTGTGTTTGGCATTGAGCAGACTACTTAACTTCTGTGTGTCTTAGTTTCTTCATCTGTAAAGTGAGGACAATGTAAATAAGAGATTGGTAGAATGAACCATAGTAATGTCTGCCAGAAGCCTGACATGAAGTGAGCACTCAGCTTTAGTTGTTATTTTCAGTATGAGGAGGGGTGTTAAAGGGTAAAATATTTTAGCTGAAGAAACACCCTCAACCACCTGTTTTCTGATAAGGAAACTGATCCTAGAGAGACCAGATTATCGGTCAAGGTCACATCACAGGTCGGAAGAACCCAGTGGTAATGAGCACCGTCTTCTGACGTCCAGCCAGGGATTCTTTCGCCACCCATGCTGCTTCCTCTGTGTGCGGCATGTGCCAACATTTTTGCGCTAATACTTTTGGGAGTTTCTTGGTTGGTTTTTCAAGTCTGCCCTTGCTGATGTTAATGCATTATGGTGTTGTATGTTTATAAGCCATGTTGTCTTGTAGTTAAGGGCTACAGTGTGGGGCAGGCCTTCTTGGCCTCCTTTCTATCCGAGTGATCATCAGGTACATGTCTTGGATTCCAGTGGCAAAGCTGGTTCTGAACCTAGACCTCCTGACATGGCTGTTCAGACCTCACACCACTCTCCAGATTTTAAGATTCCATTTTGGTCTGAATAATGTGGTTATGTCGTAGACCAGGGGTCCCCAGCCTCTGGGATCTAATGCCTGATGATCTGAGATGGGGCTGATGCAATAATAATAGAAATGAGGTGCACAGGAAATGTAATGTGCTTGAATCATCTCCAAACTATCCCCCATCCCTGGTCCATTGATAAATTATCTTCCATGAAACCAGTCCCTTGTTTGCTTGTTGAGGTCCCTGGTGCCAAAAAGGTTGGGGACCATTACAACCATTTGGAGCTTGAAAAGCTTTCATTAAAATCTGATTTTTGTCATAGTTTTGTTTGCTGTTCTGTTTTTACTTTATATAATAGCCATGTATTGACTGTGTGCTCCATACCAGGCATGAAATACCAAGCATCACATATATATAGTATATAAATAATATATGATAAATGATATCTTTAAGATCTATGAATTATTCATATATATATATATGCACACACATATATATGAATGATTTCATTCAAGTCTGGCAAGTAGGTGGTATTTTTTATGTTCTACTGATGAGAAAACTGAGATTGAAAATTCAGTCTGAATAAGAAACTTTTATGATGTGCTGTGTATTAATAGATTACAGATAGAAAAAAGTGAATACTGCTATACCATGTCAAAATTACCAATGATAGTGAATTTATACTATTCATAGGTTTTAGGATATATGATTGTCTTTTGCTGAGGAGCAAAATGTATAGACTTAAACTCAGTGGGCATACAGGTATAACAGCATTTATCAGGTCTTCTGTAATTTTATTTATTCAAAATATTTTCAAAAGTATAGATGAGAGACTTCTCTGGTGGTCCAGTGGCTAAGACTCCATGCTCCCAACACAGGGGGCCCAGGTTCAATCCCTGGTCAGGGAACTAGATCCCACATGCCGCCACTGAGTTCGAAAGTTCAAATGCTACAACTAAAGATCCCACATGCGACAACTAAGACGCAGTGCAGCCAAAAAAAAAAAAAAAAAGTATAGATGAATTCCTTCCTGGAAACATTCATACAGGGATGCATTATCTACCAGCTGTTTTACAGGTCAGATGACTCCAGCTTTGAGTTACCACTACAGCAGCAATACATCCTGTTTGCTTGTCGAGGCCTGTAGTGGCCCTCATGCAATGAGAGAAGAACTCAGGAGAAGCTAGGAAGACACCAAGGTATCTCAAGACAAATCATAGTCTTTCATCTTGTCTTTGGGATCCCTTTGGTGTATGAACAGCAGTCAGTGTATCTCCTAAAGTTTGCTTTAAAGAACCTCAGTATCCACCTTTTGATATTAAACAGTCAGCATTCGACCCCTGGACATTTGACATCCCTGTCAAATGCTGCCAGAGTTGCTTCAGTTGCAGACGACAGTTTCAGTCATTTGGAAGTGGGCAGGAGCAGCCCTTGCTTTGGCTTCCATCCTTTTGTTTTGCATATCAAAGCTCCTGGCAGGCAGCTAAAAGCATCCCAAACTGAGGGAGAGTGCGCCTCTCCAGTAGTCCTTCTAAAGCAGCTGTTCTCAGTGGTCCATCCCCCTGCTTGTCTCCCCTGCTGTGCTGGGCTCACAGCTGGAAAGGAAGTGGTGTCGTGCAGGGAAGAACAAAGTGAGATTAGAGTACACACCTCTAATGCATTCTGTTTGTCTGCCCTAGGGAAGACTGCTGCCTTTTTGGCCACAGAGAAGTTTCTAGGACTGGCTGTCCCCTGCTGAGATGAGTGGAGTGTATGTAGCATGCCTACATCTCCTGCTTATTTGCCGGTCTCCTTCCCCCGAGAGGGTGGGATGTCAGCACACGTTAGGACCCTCCTGAGTGACCTACTTCCCATGTACAGCGCTCTCGATCCTAATTACATGCACAGCCCTGCAGAGAAGGAACCCAGCTGGGATGTGTGCTTTCTGTTAAAACTGCTCTGGCCCTCATCTTTTCTTACCAGAGTCCAAACTTTGTTTTCAAGGGGAAGGTTTAAAAATGGGATCCTGTAAGCAAAATTGGGCAGTTTCATCTTGGACTAGGTTGTCTGTACATGTTCTAATGTTTTGTAGAACACTCGTACCTGTTGAAATGTTTGATGTGGATAATGTTAAATGTCTTAATTATTTAAATAATTCATTGTATTGTTTCTGAGAAGTTGAATTACCACATACATTTACAACTTGATGACTTTTGTATTTTATTTTTCAAAATAAAAGCTTTAAATGTGAAGCACTTTGCTAGTTTACATGTTTTCATTGCCGTGATTTTAGAGAAGCAATAAGACGTATCAGATGATGATCTAATAAACCAAAGTTTCTTCAGTTGCTGTATTTCAGATATTCTGAGTGGAGTTTTTGCTGTAATTTATTTCAGAGAGACCCACTACCATCCTTTTGTCTCAGAATCCTGTTCTTTTGCTTCCTTCTCAATTGTCTGGTCTCCATAAAGTCTAATTTCAGAGAGACTTCCCCTGATGCCCTTTCTGCCAACCTCATTCACAATATCATCTTATCACACTTTGCAGTTTTTAATGTTTCTTGACTTCTTAAATTGTCTCTTACATTAGATGGTAAGATCCTAGAAGGCAGAGATGTGTCTTTTTGTGTCCATTTTTGTACCCCTGACACCTAGCAAAATATCTGGCACATTGTAAGAACCTAATAAAATATTTGGTAAATGATTAATCTTCCCAGAAGCCTCTAACATATCAGTTTCAGATGAAGAAACAGAGGCTGGCCTAGTCAAGTCATTTACACGAGGCCCCTCAGCTAGTGCCACGGACATGGTTTCAATCCTGACCCTACAATCCTTCTTTCCGCTCCACTCCCCTAGCCCTGTCCCCTTCAACTGAAAATGAATCCTGCTGCCAGAGCAGTCCTTTGTTCAGCACTATGTCTTAAGTCACTCTTTTGTTCAAAAACCTTTGATTCTCTAATGCCTCACACATGACATCTGAATTGTTCTGCCTCCACAGTGTGGCCTTGGCACCCCTTGTGAACAGTACACTTCCTCCCTGGGCCCTTACACTATTTTCTGCTGCTTCCAGATGCCCAGAAACCCAGTCCCTCTCCTGTCTCCCTGGGAAATCCCAGCTCTGTTATGGGCTCAGCTGTCTTAAGTCCCATTGCTGGTTACTGCTCTAGTTACTACTCCAGCCTCCAGAAAGCAATAAAATCAGCTTTAGCATAATGTAATTCGTGTTTTTGTTTTTTCCTTATTTCCTGTATTAGTCTTATGTTACCAGCATTGTAGGGAGGAGGTTACACACCCTTCCAGAGCCTATTAGAATGGGAGGCAAGGACATTTGTAAACTATAGCCCAGCCTGACTCCAATACTCAGCCCTAGGTGAACATACGGAGAAGGCGATGGCACCCCACTCCAGTACTCTTGCCTGGAAAATCCCATGGACGGAGGAGCCTGGTAGGCTGCAGTCCATGGGGTCGCGAAGAGTCGGACACGACTGAGCGACTTCACTTTCACTTTTCACTTTCATGCATTGGAGAAAGAAATGGCAACCCACTCCAGTGTTCTTGCCTGGAGAATCCCAGGGACGGGGGAGCCTGGTGGGCTGCCGTCTATGGGGTCACACAGAGTTGGACACGACTGAAGCAACTTAGCCGCAGCAGCAGCATTTTCACAGACAACTGGGTCAGGAGGCAGTACTAGCTTTCCAGATCAGCTAGTAAGTGATGAAATCAGGATGCAAGTACAGGCAACCTGGCTCTAGAGCCTACAACCTTACCCACCACTCTGCCTCTCAATAATCATCTTTTTACTAGAATAGAAACTTATCATTAGCACTGAGTGACAACTATTTAAATACCCCCCTTGTACTTAGTCATTTGCTGGCTATAATTATTGTGCCAAGAAGTGCTGCCTTGTAAATTTATGATCTTGGTGAAAATCAAGAAGAATGTACATAAAACAATGGGCTCTAGCTAACAAAACCTATACTATTACCTACCACAACCTGGCTGGTAGGTGATGGATAAGTAATAGTCTAGGCAGGACTCCAGTGTTGCCGCCAAATTTGTCTTCCTAGGGACCTCCAGATCCTGGGGCTGTCTGGGCTTTTCTCTGGCAAGACCTATATTTTGGGCATTGAGCTCCCTTCCCTGCTTGTTTATCACTATCTTCTGTGGGGAATTTAGGTCTTTGCATAAAGCTGAGCTCTCCTTTTCTGAATTGGGCAAAAAAGATAATTTGTATTCATTTTGGATTTAAGTCTTAATAAAGCACACTATTTGAGGGTTTTTTGTTTGTTTGTTTTTGCAGGGAGGGATTCTGGTTATATATAAAAATAAATGACTGATTCTCCCTTTGGAATTTGCTGATTATTACTGGACATCCAAAATTATATTTTTCACAATCAGATCAGATCAGATCAGTCGCTCAGTCATGTCCGACTCTTTGCGACCCCATGAATCGCAGCACGCCAGGCCTCCCTGTCCATCACCAACTCCCGGAGTTCACCCAGACTCAACGTCCATCGAGTCAGTGATGCCATCCAGCCATCTCATCCTCTGTCGTCCCCTTCTCCTCTTGCCCCCAATCCCTCCCAGCATCAGAGTCTTTTCCAATGAGTCAACTCTTCGCGTGAGGTGGCCAAAGTACTGGAGTTTCAGCTTTAGCATCATTCCTTCCAAAGAAAACCACTATTTTGTTATGTCTGGTAGAAATGGCTTATGGCCTTTCTCTGAGATGGAAGCTCTAAATGCCCTCTGTTGGTCAAACGTGGAATAACTGCTGAATGTACAGAAAAGTAAATACGGAAATATAGATGTGTGTAAAAGTTTCCCCACAAAGATGTCCACTGCAATGAAGTTTAGAGAAACAAAAAACTGGAAAAGAAAACTAATGAAAGGCAGGTTTAGTTAAATGATTTATGGTACATCCACATAACAATATTCAGCTAATATGATACTGTAGAAAATGTTCATAACAAGGAAAAATGTTCACATTACATTAAGTGAAAATTTGAAATCACAAAGCTGTTTGGTTGCTCCCACTTCTGTTATTTAAAGGATGGATAGAAAACTAAATGGAGTCACTAAATTGAAAGACAACAGAAAGGACATGTGCCAAGACATTAACAGTCTTATCTCTTTGTGGTGGGGTTGTGGGTATTTTTATTGTCTTTCTGCTTAACCCTGTTTTCTAAATGCTACAATCATCATGAATTACTTTCAGTAAAGAAGTGAAAAACAATAAGAGCTTTATAAAAGAAAGAAATCAAGAGATTGAATGCCCTAATCTTAGAAAATCTGGGGTCTAGAGTAGTACTGTGACTTACCCAAGACGAGCCATCTAGTTAGATTTAACAGGAACTTTCCATTCACTTATTTTCTGATGTCTATTTATTTAGCCATTCCTTTTGATGAAAAATCAGTAAAATTAATAATCAAGTCTTGGCTATTGGTTGTTCGTCACAAATGAGTAGCTGAGACTTGAATTAGAAATGAAGCTTTGGTATTTCTGTACATAACAAGCAGCTCCCTTGTTGCAGTCTATTGAAACTCAGCCCTTGACACAAGTGTTTATAAAAAAGAAGAAAAATTTCTAAAAAGACATGAAGCTGGGTATTAACTATTAAGGCATTTAGATGGAGCAAAAGATCACAATGCACTTAGATCTATTTCTCTTGTGTAGGGATTCAGTTCAGTTCAGTCTCTCATTTGTGTCCAACTCTAAGACCCCATGGACTGCAACACGCCAGGCTTCCCTGTCCATCACCAACTCCCAGAGTTTACTCAAACTCATGTCCATTCTGTCAGTGATGCAATCCAACCATCTCATCCTCTGTCATCCCCTTTTCCTCCTGCCTTCAATCCTTCCCAGCATCAGGGTCTTTTCAGATTGAGTCAGTTCTTCACACCAGGTCGCCAAAGTACTGGAGTTCAGCGTCAGCATCAGTCCTTCCAATGAATGTTCAGGACTGATTTTCTTTAGGATGGACTGGTTGGATCTCCTTGCAGTCCAAGGGACTCTCAAGAGCCTTCTCCAACCCCACAGTTCAAAAGCATCAATTCTTCGGTACTCAGCTTTCTTTATAGTCCAACTCTCACATCCATACATAACTACTGGAAAAGCCATAGCTTTGACTAGATGGACCTTTGTTGGCAAAGTAATATCTCTGCTTTTTAATATGCTTTTTAATATGTTGGTCCTAACTTTTCTTCCAAGGAGCAAGCATCTTTTAATTTTGTGGCTGCACTCACCATCTGCAGTGATTTTGGAGCCCCCCAAAATAAAGTTTGTCACTGTTTCTGTTTCCCCATCTATTTGCCATGAAGTGATAAGTCCAGATGCCATGATCTTAGTTTTCTGAATGTTGAATTTTTCACTCTCCTCTTTCACTTTCAAGAGGCTCTTTAGTTCTTCCCTTTCTGCCACAAGAGTGGTGTCATCTGCATATCTGAGGTTATTGATATTTCTCCCAGCAGTCTTGATTCTAGCTTGTGCTTCATCCAACACAGTGTTTCTCATGATGTACTCTGCATATAAGATAAATAAGCAGGGTGACAATATACAGCCTTGATGTACTCCTTTCCCATTTGGAACCAGTCTGTTGTTTCATCTCTAGTTCTAACTGTTGCTTCCTGACCTGCATATTTCTCAGGAGGCAGGTGAGGTGGTCTGGTATTCCTATCTCTTGAAGAATTTTCCACAGTTTATTGTGATCCACACAGCAGAAGGCTTTGGCACAGTCAGTATAGCAGAAGTAGATGTTTTTCTGGAACTCTCTTGCTTTTTCCATGATCCAACACATGTTGGCAATTTGATCTCTTGTTCCTCTGCCTTTTCTAAATCCAGCTTGAACATCTGGAAGTTCACGGTTCATGTACTGTTGAAGCCTGGCTTGGAGAATTTTGAACATTACCAGAGTGTGAGATGAGTGCAATTGTGCGATAGTTTGAGCGTTCTTTGGCATTGCCTTTCTTTGGGATTGGAATGAAAACTGACCTTTTCCAGTCCTGTGGGCACTGCTGAATTTTCCAAATTTGCTGGCATATTGAGTGCAACACTTTCACAGCATCATCTTTTAGGATTTGAAATAGGTCAACTGGAGTTCCATCACCTCCACTAGCTTTGTTTGTAGTGATGCTTCCTAAGGCCCATTTGACTGCACTCCAGGATGTCTGGCTCTAGGTGAGTGATCACACCATTGTGATTATCTGGGTCGTGAAGATCTTTTTTGTATACTTTGTGTTTTGTTGCCACCTCTTCTGAGTATCTTCTGCTTCTGTTAGGTCCATACCGTTTCTGTCCTTTATTGAGCCCATCTTTGCATGAAATGTTTCCTTGGTTTCTCTAATTTTCTTGAAGAGATCTCTAGTCTTTCCCATTCTATTGTTTTCCTTTCTTTCTTTGCACTGATCACTGAGGAAGGCTTTCTTATCTCTCCTTGCTATTCTTTGGAACTCTGCATTCAAATGGGTATATCTTTCCTTTTCTCCTTTGCGTTTCGCTTCTCTTCACAGCTATTTGTAAGGCCTCCTCAGACAACCATTTTGCCTTTTTGCATTTCTTTTTCTTGGGGATGGTCTTGATTCCTGTCTCCTGTACAATGTTATGAGCCTCCATTCATAGTTCTTCGGGCAATCTATCAAATCTAATCCCTTGAATCTGTTTGTCACTTCCACTGTATAATCGTAAGGAATTTGATTCAGTGCCGGAGTCCAACTCCAGCAGCCAGGGATTCAACCTGAAGAGGTGAACGGTGTCGGTGAATGAGACAGCCTCTCATTTTTCTTGGACTGCCTATTTATTTCAAGTTTAAGATTCTCTTTTATACTTTTACAAAAACATTAGGTCAGAGGTTTGACATTTTCAGTTCCCCCTCTCCCAGATTTATTATCTCCATAAATCATTGTTGCTCTTCAGAGTTCCTGCTTCAGTGATTATCTCAGAATCAGCCTTATCATCTATTATCTACCTCTTCTAATGTGTCCTATAGTTAACTTGTGATTACATTGTAACTCATGCTACATTCCTCAGTTTACTACTTATCTTCCTAAATCCTGTTTGCCCCTAACATCCTGAGCTCACTGTCTCTTAAAAAGGCTTCTAGCTATAGTGTCTCTAAAAATTCCTAACTTCTATAAGCTATAGTAAAATATTCTAGCTTTACAACATTCCTTAAATCTTTAACTTCTAACTGTTTTAATTATTTCTAAGCCCTAAATTCAGTAAACTCCTTTGCCATAAACATTCTCACAAATAGGCTTCAGATATCAATCCCTCTCATGGCCTCAAGCTACAATGTGCTCATCCTGGAACACTCTTTTGTAAAAGTCCTTGAACAAATGTCAATGATTAACTTTATGAATTATTTTCTGAGCACAGCTGCAGAAGGCTTTGTGCCTTCTCATGCTCCTCTCAAGAACAATAAGCACCTTAATATTCGTTTTCAGTCAACTCAGCCTAGGAGAGGAAAAGACAAGTCAGAATTACAAGGCCTAACTCCTTCATCCCGGGATCCGTGCCTGAGGAATGAGGAGAGGGGGCTGGGGGCCGTGCCTCCATTTTGTCAGTAATGCCTAAGGCAGCTCCCGACAATTCAGGTCATACCTGAAAGGTCTAGTGGTTTTCCCTACTTTCTTCAATTTAAGTCTGAATTTGGCAATAAGGAGTTCATGATCTGAGCCGTGGTCTGCTCCCAGTCTTGTTTTTGCTGACTGTATAGAGCTTCTACATCTTTGGCTGCAAATAATATAATCAATCTGATTTCGGTGTTGGCCATCTGGTGATGTCCATGTGTAGAGTCTTCTCTTTTGTTGTTGGAAGACAGTGTTTGCTATGACCGGTGCGTTCTCTTGGCAAAACTCTATTAGCCTTTGCCCTGCTTCACTGTGTACTCCAAGGCCAAATTTGCCTGTTACTCCAGGTGTTTCTTGACTTCTTACTTTTGCATTCCAGTCCCCTATAATGAAAAGGCCATCTTTTGGGGGTGTTAGTTCTAGAAGGTCTTGTAGGTCTTCATAGAACCCTTCAACTTCAGCTTCTTCAGCATTACTGGTCGGGGCGTAGACTTGGATTACTGTGATATTGAATGGTTTGCCATTCAAATTCAAATGCCATTCTCATCTCAAATGAGCAGAGATCATTCTGTCGTTTTTGAGACTGCATCCAAGTATTGCAATTTGGACTCTTTTGTTGACTGTGATGGCTACTCCATTTCTTCTGAGGGATTCTTGCCCACAGTAGTAGAGATAATGGTCATCTGAATTAAATTCACCCATTCCAGTCCATTTTAGTTCGCTGATTCCTAGAATGTCGACGTTCACTCTTGCCATCTCCTGTTTGACCACTTCTAATTTGCCTTGATTCATGGACTTAACATTCCAGGTTCCTATGCAATATTGCTCTTTACAGCATCGGACTTGGCTTCTATCACCAGTCGCATCCACAACTGGGTGTTGTTTTTGCTTTGGCTCTGTCTCTTCATTCTTTCTGAAGTTATTTCTCCACTGATCTCCAGTAGCATATTACCCACTCCAGTATTCTTGCCTGGAAAATCCCATGGACAGAGGAGCCTGGCAGGTTACAGTCCATGGGGTCACAAAGAGTTGGACACAACTGAGTGACTTGACTTCACTTCACTGACCTAGGGAGTTCATCTTTCAGTGTAGTATCTTTTTGCCTTTTCATACTATTCATGGGGTTCTCAAGGCAAGAGTACTGAAGTGGTTTGCCATTCCCTTCTCCAGTGGACCACATTTTGTCCTGGATGGCTGCAGGCTGTGCCCCGTGAGCCACCAGGCGTCCTGACTGTGAGCTAGAGAAATAACCACATATGCTTCTGTGAACCTACTAGATCCCCTGTGAAACAGACGTGGTCACAACTCCATTTGTCACTGAGACTCCGTAATGTTTGTGGCATGCAGGATCTTTAGTGGGATTTAGTTTCCTGACCAGGGATTGAACCTAGGCCCCCCTGCATTGGGAAAGTTCTAGATTGCTTTCTCCTAAGATGGTAGGCACTGGAGTGGTGGCTGCATGGTGCTGGAGCAGCTGTGAGGAGATACCCCACATCCAAGGGCAGAAAAGCCCCAGCGAGATGGTAGAAGGGGTGAATTGCCATTTAGAATCAAACCCCATTCCCGCCAGAGACACTCAGAGGGCTCAAACAAAGCTTCTGTGCACCAGGACCCAGAAACCCCACAGGGACTGAGACAGAACTGTGTTTGAGTGTCTCCTGTGGAGGTGCAGGTCAGCAGTGGACTGCCGCAGGGGCAGGGGCTCTGGGTGCTGCAGGCTTGGGCATGGCATAAGCCCTCTTGGAGGAGGTCGCCATTAACCCCACCACAGAGCCGCCAGAACTTACACAGAACTGGGGAAACAGACTCTTGGAGGGCACAAACAGAACCTTGTGCACACCAGGACCCAGGAGAAAGGAGCAGTGACCCCACAAGAGACTGGTCTAGGAGTCTCTGCTGGAGGCGTGGATCGGTGGTGGCCTGCTGCAGGCT
>NW_011494644.1:13053376-13060661 GCF_000754665.1 Bison bison bison
TTGTAGTCGCTCAGTGATGTCCAGCTCTTTGTAACCGCAGGGACTGTAGCCTACTAGGCTCCTCAGTCCATGGGATTTTCCAGGCAAGAGTGCTGAAGTGGGTTGCCATTTCCTTCTCCAGGGGATCTTCCTGACCCAGGGATTGAATCCTGGTCTCCCACATTGCAGGCAGATGCTTTACCTCTGAACCACTAGGGAAGCCCTCCACCACAGTTTCAGTTCAGTTCAGTTCAGTTCAGTCGCTCAGTCGTGTCCGACTCTTTGCGACCCCATGAATCGCAGCATGCCAGGCTTCCCTGTCCATCACCAACTCCCGGAGTTCACCCAGACTCACGTCCATCGAGTCAGTGATGCCATCCAGCCATCTCATCCTCTGTCGTCCCCTTCTCCTCCTGCCCCCAATCCCTCCCAGCATCAGAGTCTTTTCCAATGAGTCAACTCTTCGCATGAGGTGGCCAAAGTACTGGAGTTTCAGCTTTAGCATTATTCCTTCCAAAGAAATCCCAGGGCTGATCTCCTTCAGAATGGACTGGTTGGATCTCCTTGCAGTCCAAGGGACTCTCAAGAATCTTCTCCAACATAGTTTGGCCCCAGGTAAATAACAGGGAGGGAACACAGCTCCACCCATCAACAGAAAATTGGATTAAAGATTTACTGAGCATGGCCCATCAGAACAAGACCCAGTTTCCCCCTTGGTCAGTCTCTCCCATCAGGAAGCTTCCATAAGCCTCTTATCCTTCTCCATCAGAGATCAGACAGACTGAAAACCACAATCACAGAAAACTAACCAATCTGATCACATGGACCACAGCCTTGTCTAACTCAGTGAAACTATGAGCCATGGTGTGTAGGGCAACCCAAGATGGACGGGTCATGATGGAGAGTTCTGACAAAACATGGTCCACTGGCGAAGTGTTGGGGTTGGTAAACTACAACCATTGAGCCAAATCTGACCACACCGTTTATGTCTTATGACATAATTTACTACAAAACCTATGACATCACTTGCGTCTTGTCTATGGCTGCTTTTCCTCAATAGCAACAGAGCTAAATACAAACTCTATGGCCTGGTAAATTGAAAATATTTACTCTGGCCCTTTACAGAAAAAGTTTCAGACCCCCTACTCTTATAGATTATTTTAATCCTATATTGCCTCAGGATATTTTAATGTTTTACCAACCCACTCCAGTATTCTTGCCTGGAGAATCCCAGGGACAGGGGAGCCTGATGGGCTGCCGTCTATGGGGTTGCAGAGTCAGACACGACTGAAGAGACTTAGCAGCAGCAGCAGCAAAGGACTCTTAGCTGACAGTTCCAAACAAATGGAACAAATATCAGCGCTAGGAAGCCCCCAAATGGCAAATTGTTTTTCTCCGATACTCTTTTACTGTCTCAGAGAAGCAGGCCATTTCTAACCTCAAATCTAGGGCAGTTTCTAAGTGGGCGGGGGTCCCTGCGGGGGAGAAAGGCTGTGGAATGGTGGAGCCGTCCCAAGAGATGGGGACCCCAGCAGACAAGGTGCATTTTATCAGGGCACGGGGGATTATATTTCCCGATAAATTCTTTTCCCACTTGATGGAATCATATTGAATAAAAGATTTTTTTTTGATGTCTGATCTTATTTGGTACTCTTAGAACATCTCATTTTTGACTGGACTCAGAAATAGAACCTCTCAGAGAGGACAGCCTCCGTCTCTTGGCAATCTGTTCCTGCCGTTTTTCTTTGGCCTCCTTCATTCTCTTGGCCAAAAGGTTAGCCTCTTTAGTTTTCTTAGTATGCTATTTCTTCAGAGCAATACACCGGTGTTTGTGTTGCAGAACTCGTGGAGTCACGAGACGCTGAATCTTGGGTGCTTTAGTCCTAGGTTTCTTACCGTCTTTGTTTAGGGGCTTTTGCACAACATACTGGCGGACATCATCTTCTTTAGAGAGATTGAAAAGTTTGCGGATTCTGCTCGCTCTTTTGGGACCCAGGCGATAAGGCACTGTAGTATCAGTGAGTCCAGGAATATCCTTCTCCCCTTTTTTCACGATGACCAAATTGAGAACACTCAGACTGGCATCCACAATGCAACCCCATACAGATTTGCACTTTCTCTCTCCAGTCCTCCTTGGTCTGTAACAGGAATGCGCCTTACTCAGTAGCAGGCGAACTCAGCCATGGGTCAAGACACCCTGCTTCATGGGGAAACCCTGCTTATCGTTCCTGCCACTGATTCGGACCACATAACCCTTCCATTCTTCACCCAAAGCATCAGCAGCAACTTCTGTGGCCATATGCTTCTCGTAGAAGGTACAAAGTTTTCATTCATCATCTGCTTCATTGAGCTTCCGGCAGCCAGTGGGCGGGAAAGAGATGTTCAGCTTCATTCTGAAGCAGCCGACAGCTTCCAAGGTGCCACAAAGAGCTGACTAAAAGATTTTTAAACTGTGAAGTGCTTAAACCTGAACTGATAAGACTAGTGAAAATGCCACTCAAGAGAGTGGGAGGGAGAACTGGGGATGTGGCTCCAGGTAACTCAGCCAGCCACCAGTGAGATTTGACTGTAATGCTTCCAGAGGTGCCTGGAACAAGAGTTCACTTAGAGACATAAAGGGGTGGGAGAGTAATCGGCAGCAGTTGGTAGGACAGCTACCAACTCAAACCAAATTGCGTGCATGCTAAGTCTTTTCAGTCTTGTCCGACTCTATGACCCCATGGACTGTAGTCCACCAGGGGATTTTGTCCATGGGATTCTCCAGTAGGGAATACTGGAGTGGGTTGCTATGCCCTCCTCCAGGGGATCTTCCTGACCCAGGGATAGAACCTGCATCTCTTATGTCTTCTGCATTGACAGGTAGGTTCTTTACCACTAGCACCACCTGGGAAGCCCTCAAACCAAAATAATGAAACACTATTTTCAGGGGACTTCCCTGGTGGTCCAGCAGCTAAGACTCTGCACTCCCAGTGCAGAGGGTCCAGGGTCAATCCCTGGTCAGGGGACTAGATCCCACATACTTGCAACTAAGACCTGGCACAGCCAAATAAATAAATAATTTAAAAAAGAATAATAAAACACTATTTTCATAGGATTCTGGATGTGATTGTTATCATTATTTTAATTTTTACTTTTTGGCTGCACCATGCGGCATGTGGGATCTTAGTTCCCCAGCCAGGGATTGAACTGGCACCCTCTGCAGTGGAAGTCTTAACCGCTGGACTGCCAGGGAAGTCCCAAGTTTGTTTGTTTGTTTTCCATTAACTTTTATTGGAGTATAATTGATTTACAATGTTGTGTTAGTTTCTACTGTTGGATGTGAGTTATTTTTGCATCTATATTTTACGTTTTATTATAATTAATTCATGGAAATATAAAACATTCATAAAAACTGACATACAAAGAGCTTAGGATGAGAACACTTTGGGGCCCATGTCATCTTGCACAGTGAAAATATGGTTACCAGTTACCATGGTTACCAATGTGCACTTCAAACCAAAGAGCCCCCCCACTGAATGTTCTGCCCTGGATAACACCCCTAGGACTTTTCAGAACTTGAGGGGTGCCCCTTCTCACCAACCCAGCATGATGCCATCCTGAAATTCCCTAGCTCTATGATATCAATAACAATCCATGTCTTTATATACTAATAATACCAATAAAATACTGGAGAAAAAAATCTACAGAGAGAAGTAATTATTTGAACATTTCTTTCATGTATTCATCTGTTGAGTTTCTACTCTATGTCAGGCATTGTTCTGGACCATGGAGGCTGATTACAGAGATGAATAAGACAGCAAAATGGATGCCCTCATCCTAGTTCTGAAAATCCAGGAAGGTAAAGACCAACAGGGGACCTCTGCTGCACCACAGCAAAAAAAAAAGTTTTAACATTTCCATATCCAAGATGGTCTGCTGAAAAAGCAAGAAGCAGGCCTCCAACTCAGGGTCCACTTTCCCCCTCCAAATCTCAAGTGCAGGGATCTGCTTGGTGAAAGTTAAGTCACCCGTAGAACCCAGGATTCAAGATACTATGGAAAAGTAGCTTTTAGATTTCAAGTTTCTGGCATTCAGTGAGGCACACTTGTGGGGGGTAGATGGGATTCAGAAAAGAAATGAGAGAGCCAATCTGAACATCAGCCATATTTTTCAAGTGGACAGTGGGTAAGGCTAAGGAACAGCAGTGGTTAATGAATGGGGGTGTGTCAGAGGCTGAGAGAGAGCTGAGCCGAGTTCTGAGCAAGTGTGTCCTTAGCCAAGCTTTTGTGCCTTGGGACTTGGGAAGCTGCTGGCAAACAGCCTCCTCCTCAAAGCTGGGAGAGAAAGGAAAGGCCAGTCCTTCAACTGGAAGGAAAAGAAGATGGATGCTTTTGTTCCCATTTTTATTTCCTTTATTGTTCTTATTCGCTGAATTAGAATTGGGAGAGAAAATTCAGTAGTTGGATCAGTACTTTGGAAATCTGTTGGCATTCAAAAGTTCTTTTCTTTAATGAGGCATGGAGGATAGAATCCAATTGACTAATTGCAGGGTTCCATGCCTGTAGGACTATCTGTTTGAGTGACTCCTGGAGGAAAAATAATCCCAGCAATGTTTAAGTGTCTGTGTTCTGAAAGAACCCACCCCTGCACGCCATGCCCCCTCCAAGGCTCATTGACCCTTTTCTCCAGACCTCATGCGGACTGGCCTGGAAATCATTTCACTGCAGGCTGGGGGTAGCCGCTGCCAGCGAAGTGCCCTGCTTTCCCAGAAAACCTGCTCCAACCCCTGCCTACTTGCTCAGCAAATCCTCATTCCAGGCAGCTGATCTTGGATGTCCCCTCACCGTGTAAACAGAAACCAACTGGGAAACTATATTCTGGAAGAAAATATATTCCTCAACCGAAAAGGAAGATAAAAACTCGAACACATTCAGTAATGTAACCATGATGGCACATGGGCTTTCCTACATCCCGAGTCTCTGGGGCTCCCTTCCTATTCTTTTTATAAAGCCTTGCTTTAAGGTGTAGGAATAAATGTCACCCCAATAGCCCTTAGCTCTCTGGTTTTCTCTATGGATTCCTAGGGGAGGAGAGGCCATCTGGCAGAGGGGATAAATGAACCAAGCTGGTCCAGGTAACTCCTTGTTGCGTTACCTACTGAACCAACCCAGGATCTACTCAGACTTCTTGTTACATAAGATAATAAACTTCTCCTATTATTTAAGCTAGGATCCCCAACCTCTGGGATCTAATACCTGATGATCTGAGGTGAAGCTGATGTAATAATAATAGAAATAAAGTGTACAACAAATGTAATGCACTTGAATCATCCAGAAACCATCCCATCCACAGAAAAATTGTCTTCCATAAAACTGGCCCCTGGTGCAAAAAAGGCTGCGGACCACTGATTTAAGCCACCTTTGGCTGCAATTTCTATTACAGCTGAAACTTCCTAAGGATGGAAAGAGGAAATTTGTTATAGATATTGTTCAGAGAGGCTGGAGCAGGTAGTGAGAGCCAAGAGATGGCCTCAAGGGGCCTTCATCAGGGCAGTGCTGCTCAAAACATGGTTCGAGGACCTGCAGCATCAGAATAACCTGGGCGTTTGTTAGGAATGCAAATTAAAGGGCTTCACCCCAAGATGCACCAAATCAGAGTCTCTGGAGGTGAGGCTGGGAATCTGTATTTTACCCCTCCAGTAATTCTGATGCAACTATATTTGGAGAAGGGCTTCCCTGGTGGCTCAGATGGTAAAGAATCTGCCTGCAATGCTGGAGACCCGCATTCCATCCCAGGAAGGGAAAGATCCCCTGGAGAAAGGAATGGCAACCCACTCCACTATTCTTGCCCGGAGAATCCTACCAAGAGAGAAGCCTGGCAGGCTACAATCCATGGAGTCACAAAGAATTGGACACGACTGAGCAACTGGGCTGGGAATCTGTTTTTTAAGAAATTCTCCCTCCAGTAATTTTGATGCAACTGTATTTAGAAAAAACACTGACCTAGGAGACTTCCCTGGTGGCTCAGACAGTAAAGCGTCTGTCTACAATGCGGGAGACCTGGGTTCCATCCTGGGTGGGGAAGATCCAGTGGAGAAGGAAATGGCAATCCACTCCAGTACTATTGCCTGGAAAATCCCATGGACAGAGGAGCCTGGTAGGCTACAGTCCATGGGGTCGCAAAGAGTCGGACACGACTGAGCGACTTCACTTCACTTCAGGAGACTCCTACAACTGGGAGTGTGATTGGTCCAACAGAGGAAGTGTTGTGCCTCTTGCTCATGGCTGACCTCCCTGAAGCTGTTTTAATCCTCTAGACCTCAGTTTCCTTTTCTGACACAACAATGTGAGATTCAAATGAAGAGCCAGATGTAAAAATGGTTTGAAAGAACTAAAATCTTGACCCCCTAGGAGAGGCCCTGAGCTGACTGTCATACCAGGAGACACGGATTCCAAGGCTGCAGACAGACATGTTGGCCCAGGCTGGACTCCGCCTCCGCAGCCTGTGAGCTTATTTAGACAGGGCGTGTCTTCATCCGTGTCTCCAGGTGTCCAGAGGAAGACCTGACGCGTGGAGGGTGGAGAGTTACGCCATTCTTAATCGAATTCAATCGCCCCTGTTTTGAATTTCCTTTTTCGGATTGCTGCTTGAGTCAGTCGGGAAAGACTGGAAACCCAGGTTCCGTCTCTGCGGTTAGAGGAGGGCCAGCCCCTGTCGCAGTGCTGCCCTTCCTCTCCTACAACCTCAGTGACCTCAGCCTCCTCCCTCAGGAAAGGATGCTCAGGTTTTCCATTGAGGTGACCCGGTCCTCCCGGATTCGGATTTCCCCGGCCTCCGACGCCCAAGGATGTGCAGGACCCGTTGCCCTGGAAAAGTACGAATGATTAAGTCGTAAGCCCTCTCTCTCTCAAGTTTCTAGGTGTCGACTGGGATGCGGGAGCCACCCTCCCCGCCAACAAGAAGGCCCGGCTTAGAGGTGGTGGCCGCGCGCGCGCCCGTTGCGCGGAGCGAGTGGTAGCGGGTGGAGAGGGCGAGCCCGCTGACCAGACGGCCAATCAGAGCCGGGAAGGCCAGCGGTTTGGCACCTGATGGCTACTCAGGCGCGGGCTGAAAGCTCTGTCTGCCCTGAGATTGGTCGAACTTCCTGCCAATCGGGGGCGGGCGCTAGCGGGATTCGGCCAATAGCGTGAGGCAGCCGGGTCAGACCAGTGGCCCTGTGGTCCCCACAGTGGTCGGCTAGCCGGTCGGCGCTGAGGGAGTCACCGCCCTAGAGCCTGCGCGCACTGCCCTCTCGGCCCCTCCGGCCCCGCCTGTCGGCCGCGCCGCG
>NW_011494644.1:13060836-13082426 GCF_000754665.1 Bison bison bison
GGGAGCCAGACAGCCGTCGCCCGGACGGTGCCATGTCCAGCTCCGACGCCGAAGACGACTTTCTGGAGCCGGCCACCCCGACGGCCACGCAGGCGGGGCACTCACTGCCTCTGCTGCCGCAGGAGGGACCTGGACCCGGGAGGGGTTGGGGGCGCGGGAAGGGCCGCAGAACGAGGAGCCAGTGTCCGGCAGAGCTGACCTTGGGATGTGAGCGGCGCGGAGGTGGAGGGTGGGGGTCGGGCCGAGGGCAGCGCCAGTCTTCTTTGCTCCCCTACCACCCCGCTCCCACCACCCACCGATCCCCCCCACCCCTTGTCAAACACACCAGGTGTGTCTTCCCTGTCCCAGGAGGCACCTGGCCCTCCCATCCGCCTCCTTCCAGGATTCACTGCCTCCTGGGTTGGTACTTCCATCCCTTTGTCCCACCCTTATCTACTGGAGGAGGGAGGGTAGCCATGGGAAGGGACCCTTGGAGCTCCAAGAGATGATAGTGTTTTCTAGAGAATCCAAGAGGACGCCTGGGTAGTTGTGCAGACCCAGTCTCCAGCTGCCCAGAGAGTGGGGTCAGGGGCAGCGTGCAGATGTAAAGCAGGCCAGTTCATAGCTGTAGCCTTACCCACCCGACAGCTCCATGGCCCTCCCTCCTAGATGCTGTGCTGTGACGCACCGTGGCTTCCACTGGTCTCACTGAACGCATGTGACACTATCTTGTGAACACCTGAAATGACCCTTGGGGGGAAAGAAGGCGGGGCCCTGCTGGACGCTGAAAACAGAGGCTAGGAGATAGGGGCTAAGGTAGTGGCAGACCTGGACGCATGTGACAGGTAGCATTCTAGATGAAGGGACTCAACCCCAGAAGGGCAAGGTGGGCCTGGGTGAGGCTCTTGGGAAGTTTCAGTGTCGTCTTGGGGTTAGGAGGCTGTGGTCTAAACATCATGGGACACTTGTGAAATGGGCAAAACTCCAGGAGGACTTTTGTAATTGAAGAAAGAAATGAGCCACTGGAGACACGGGGTGCCATTTGTGTGTGTGTGTGTGCGTGTGCTGTTACTGGGAAACAGTCTGTTTTGAGAGAAAAAGCATAGGACCTGGAGATTATAGGCCAGCACTCCAGTGCCAGCTCTTTCACAGATTAGATGGCTCCATGTAAGTAATGTAAAATATTGCATGGCTTCATGTGAGTAATGTAAAGTATTATTATCCCCCAATAATATTTGAGTCCTTGATGTGCACATAGAATAGTTTTAGTGGAGCTAGCTGTTGAATAAGCAGCAGGCATTTCCTATGTCCTCTGGGTGCAGACGAGTAACGTCACCTACATTCACAGAACTGTAAATGCTTGTCTGTCTGATTCATCATTCATTTGATGCTTATTTGAGGTTTTACTATGAGCCAGGCATACTGCACAAGACCCTGGACCACTTTGATGTACTGTGTTTCTTCCTCCTTTTATTTCACAAAGGATTTGAATGTTGGGAGAAAGGACTATCTAGATAAACACACACAGACTTTCACAGAGCCCGAGCGATGTCGTAATATTGAAGTATGCAGTGAGATACAATTTTAGTTAATCTGGAGGAGGTTTGTGGGAAAATTAGAGAGAATTGGCCTGCTTTATTTCAAAGTCACAAGTAGTGAAGAGATTAGGAGGGGGGAAAAAAAAACCCTGAGCATATTAGGGAGAACCTAGAGTTTCTCAGGGCAAATGTTGGTTCCCTTATTCCCTGCCCTTGACTCCAGAACTGTAACTGGACTGGGGACTAATCTCACTGCACAGATTAAGGAGGGAAGCAGAGAGGTACAGAGGATGAGGAGTCTATGCCTGGCGTTATTCAACAAGCATCTGTGAGCCTTGCTCTGGGTGGCCTCAGAATAGGTGAACAAGATGCTGTCCCTGCCCTCGGAAAACTTGGGCAGTAATACAGAACCACCAACAGCACAAAGCACCTATTGTGCAAGGCACTATTATAGAGGAGAATGTGGGTATAGTGAAGGCACAATGGTGGGAGTGTTTAGTTAAACCTATCTTGGGGCAGGCAAGGGACGACAGAGTAGAATTGCTCACGCAGGACTTCCCTGGTTATCCAGTGGTTAAGACTCAGTGCTCCTAAGGCATGGGTTAGATGCCTGGTCAGGGAACTAGACCCACATGCTGTGACTAAGACGCCTGAGCAGCCAAATAAATAAATATTTGAAAGAAAGTAAAAGAAAAAAATTTCTCACAGAGCAGGGGATCTTGAATAGAAGCTCTTTAAATGAATGGATGCTGCTAACCCATAGGGTGCCTTAGTGTGAATTAGCACAAGGGCGCATAGCTGGGCTAGCGGAGCCTGCTCACCCGGGTGCCCTTGCGCAGCGAACAGCGCACACTGCCGTATGGGGCAGTTGCATTTGCTGAATGGACAGAAAGAGTGACAGGAGCACTGGGGACATGAGCAAAGGCACAAAGATGGGAAGTTCAGAAAGCGGAAGGAGGACAGCGAAGGCTTTGAACTCTGGAGCAGAGGTAGGAGGACTGCAGGGAAGAGACCCGATTTAAGAGCTGTGGAAGGAGGAGGGAGAGGACTTGGTAACGGATGAGGGGGTGGGGGGAAGGGAGAGAAGCGGTCAGAACGACTCCGGGCTTTCGGGCAGCCCGGGCTTGCCTCCCCAGCTGCTGGACTGAAAGCGCCGGCGATTCCTCCCCAGTTCCCTGAGGTCGTCCCCCTTAACATCGGAGGGGCTCACTTCACTACACGCCTGTCCACCCTGCGGCGCTACGAGGACACCATGCTGGCGGCCATGTTCAGCGGGCGACACTACATCCCCACCGACGCCGAGGGCCGCTACTTCATCGACCGCGACGGCGCGCACTTCGGGTACGTCCTTCCCTTTGCCGTCACCTGCGCGGTCCTGGTGAGTGAGTGGCCTGGGCTGGGACCCAGGACCGTGATACCTTCCATAACACCTGGAAGAGGAGATAACCTGCTGGTGGGATTTAATAAATGTGCACTTTGAACTGGATCGGACTTCTTAGTTTTTTTCCCAGAGGAGGCAAGGACAGCCCCAGACATCCCAGGTAACACACATTGGGTAGGTGTGATGAAACCGCTTCTCTGCTATGCAAAGACTGGAAAGTGGAATTCCACCAGCGTCAGCATCACCACTAGGGAGGAACATGGTGTGTGGCGGTGGTTCCCAGACTTCTTTGAATAGTTAAACAAACAGGGAGTTCCCTGGTGGTTTAGTGGTTAGGACTCCATGCTCTTCCTGGCAAGGGCCTGCATTCAGTCCCTGGTTGGGGAACTAAAGATCCCACAAGCTTCACAGTGCAGTGATAAATAAATAAAAATAAAACAGGTAAGAGGAGGACCAACATAGGGTTGCCATCCTATAGTATTGCCAAGTCTTAAAAAAAAAACCTTCAGTTATTACTGTCATTTTAACAGTAAAACATGGGAAGACATAATCTCAAAAAAAAAAAAGTCTTTCCCAGAAATAACTTCTGACAACTTTACACACAAGTTAAAGACTCTGTGTTTCCGTTTCCTTGTTTGTGAAATGAGAAATAATTATAGCTGCTTTGCAGGCCTGTCATGTGGATTAAATAGAGTCTTGGTGTGACCTTTGGCCAGGTCCTTTGAGTATATGGCTGAAGCTCTTTGCCCCATCCATCTAACTTTGGAGATCACTGGAGAACTAGCGTGGTCCTTGACCTTGAACAAAAGGAAACCCTCCACTGCTACATCTCTGTGCCGGCCTCCAAGTAGGCTTGCCCACACCGGGAGGAGGGTCATTTTTCATCCTCAGAAAGGAGCCTCTGGTCAAATAATTTGCTTTGAAGCATCTGGATTTCCCCATTGGGCTGTCAGCTGCCTCCAATGCTGAGAAAACAAAGTGTCACATCTCTCTGCAGAGCTATAAAAAGATTTTTGTTTGCAGGCTGTTTGGGGGAGGAAAGTGCTGGCCCCAGCTGGCATCTTCCACAATACTCCTCTCTGGACCTGGCCCCGGGGTTATGGTTTTCAGAGCTCACTGAGGTTTGCCCTCGGGCCTAAAGGACTAATTTTGGAAGGGGTGATGGGGAGCGGGCACTAGGTTTGGCCCTGGGCTGCTGTGCCCATGCTCAGGTGGCCACAGCTGGAGAGTGGCAGGGCCAGGCAAGGGTGTGGCAGAAAACAGGATATTGTGGCATTCATCCTCAGACTACTGGACTCCAGTGGCCTGTGGTTCACCAGCAGCCTGTGAAGTTGTGGAAAGATTCAGATGAAAGAGTTTAGGGCTTTTCTCCATGGGTGAGCACACGTGCCCCCAGCACTCCCTGTGGAGGCTGCTTGGGCCTCCCCTTAGGCTGGTTTCCAGTTGGGCTCAGTACGTAGCTCTTTGGACTAAAGTCTGGACCATTGTTGGTGTGAGCTTGGAGTCACCTGTGTCTGCATCTGGGCCTCCGGCTAGCCATGGCTCCTTTAGTAAGAGGGTTCCTTAAGCTCTCTGAGCCCCAGTTTTTCCTCATTTATAAAATGGGTGCAAGAGAGCACTTACATCGTGTCATTGAAGGGATTATATGGGATAACACCTGAATAGTGGCTGACAGATTATTGCTTAGTGAGTTCTGGCTGGTGTTGCATCATGGTCATAAACCAAACTATTGAGGTAACAGCTTGATGTTGGGGTTTACTCATACACCCTCACAGAAGAGCCTTTCCACACCTGCCAGTGATAGGTCCAATGACTCTTAGCACTGCAGAATCTAAAGAGAGAACTGAAAGAGCTGAATTTTTATTTTAAGAAAATACAGTGTGTCATTTTTATTCACTCCCAAAACCAGTTCAGGTGTCAGGGCTAGGCAGTCATCTTCTGTGTATAGCATAATACTGATGGCAGGGGTGGGTGGGGGTGCAGAACTCGTCCATGTGGCTAGTGGGAATGAAGTGCTACAACCACTTTGTCAAACAGGCATTTATGACCAAAAAGTTCTTCTGCTGACATTCACTTAAGAGGGATTGGTCCCCAAGTCCACAAAAAGTTTACAGGGAATATTTATCACAGCTCTACCTTAAGAGACCCCAAACCAGAAACAACTAAAATGTCCATCAGTAGGAGAATGGATAAATAGTCTATAGCACACCCATATAACGGTGTGATACTTAGCAATAAAAGAAAGAAAAACAGCAAAGGAAGGGAAATCCTGTGCACACAACATAGGAAATCAATCTCAAAAACACTAGGTTGAAGGGAAGGAGCCAGGCACAAAGAGGACATACTGTATGATTCCACTTACATGAATTTCAAGAAGAGGCAAAAGTACTCTTTGTTGATAGAAGTTAGACCGTTTGCCTCTCTAGTGATTGGCTGGGAAGAGGCCCAAGGAAACTTTAAGGAGATGGGAATGTTCTGTATCTTGATGTAGGTGGTGGTGGTTATGGGTATATTCATAGGTGATATTAACTATACCCAATTAAAATATATAAAGAGATTAAATATATATTTTCATTTTTCCTATATGTACTTAATAATTATATTAATAATGATACTGATAACAACCACTAACACTTATTGAGGGCTTACTCTGTGCCAGATGTCTTTCTTTCTTGGCCACACCATGTGGCATGTGGGATCTTACTTCCCCGACCAGGAATTGAACCCATGGCCCCTGCATTGGGAGCATGGAGTCTTAACCACTGGAAGTCATTGTGCTAGGTATTTTCTAAGCACTTTTTATATGTTAACTTATTTAATCCCCTCATAACATGATGGGGTAGTTTTCTGACTTTCTCCCCCATTTTACGGAGTAGAAAATCAAGGCACAGAGAGATTAAATTCTCTTACCTGAGGTTACACAGTGGGCCACCTGGGTCCAGAGCCTGTGCTCTAAACCTCTGGGAGGCCCTCTTCGGGCCCATCAGCTCCCCCTCACCCACCCTCTTTCCTTCCTGCTCAGCGATGTGCTGAACTTCCTGCGCTCGGGGGACCTGCCACCCCGGGAGCGCGTGCGGGCCGTGTACAAGGAGGCCCAGTACTACGCCATCGGGCCCCTCCTGGAGCAGCTGGAGAACATGCAGCCACTGAAGGGGGAAAAGGTGCGCCAGGCATTCCTGGGGCTCATGCCCTACTACAAAGGTGAGGGGGCCACGACCCGGGGCAGTTGAGATGCGAGGAGGGAGGGTTGCGAGGCATCGGTCAGTGTCGGGGTCTCCACCAGGAGAGGAGGGGTCACGGCTTCCTACACACCTGTCATACTTGGGATGGGAGCGAGTCCCGCTTCCCTTCCTGCCATCCTCTCAGTCACAGGGGGAGACTCAGGTGAAATAGGGCCCACCTTGCCTGCAGCGTCATCAAATTGTATTTCAGAAAGAGACCCTCATCCTGTCCCATTGGTTTCCTTTGGCCCTGCAGAACCGCCCACCATCCCTGGTGAAGTTTGTGCCCCTCATGGGCCCACAGAGTGCCCTCCCTGGGGGTCTGTCTCTCCCTCCAGACATCACTGGGGTGGTCTCTCTGCTCCCTACCCTACCTCCCAGCCTCGTCCAGTGATGGGCTCTGTGTTCACCTGCCGTAGACCACTTGGAGCGGATCGTGGAGATTGCCCGGTTGCGTGCTGTCCAGCGGAAGGCCCGCTTTGCCAAGCTCAAGGTCTGTGTCTTCAAGGAGGAGATGCCCATCACCCCCTACGAGTGCCCGCTGCTCAACTCGCTGCGCTTCGAGCGGAGCGAGAGTGACGGGCAGCTCTTTGAGCACCACTGCGAAGTGGACGTGTCTTTCGGGCCCTGGGAGGCCGTGGCTGATGTTTACGACCTGCTGCACTGCCTGGTCACGGACCTGTCGGCCCAGGGCCTCACCGTGGACCACCAGTGTATCGGGGTGTGTGACAAGCACCTCATCAACCACTACTACTGCAAGCGCCCCATCTATGAGTTCAAGATCACGTGGTGGTGAGTAGCACTGGCGGGAGCAGAGTCCCGTCAGGGAGGGTAGCCGGTCCCCTTGCTGGCTCTGGGAGTGAGGTCCCCGGAGGGGCTCCTGGCTGCCCCAGCACCTCCTGATGTGAGGACGGGTCCTGAAGCTCGGCTTCAGGGGGACGGAGGGGCAGCCCTGGTCTCCCCGGCTATACCTCGGGGCCAGACTCGAGGCTGGTGGCCCCCGGGGGACCTCGGGCGGTCTCTGCCCGAGGCTGATGGGGTCCAGTTAGCGAGGGCTTGACCGGCAAGTCCAGAGAGGTTTTGTCATTTTCTTGACCTTGCAAGAGAGTTTGTGCCCTTTTAGAGCCACGTTGCCAAGCTGATGTAGGCGTAACCACTCTTCCACTCTTGTGCGCAGTGTCTCAGTATGAACCTAGAACACAGTGGGGGAACTTTGCCCGCGGGCCCCCCAACAGCCCCTGGCTGAAGAGGGAGCATCTTGTTTCCTTCTTCCCCCAGTGACAGCCCCACGCTTCATTTTAGGATGTGGAAAGAGTCTTTTCCTCCAAGACATACTCTTCACCACCTTTTGGAGATGTTACCCTAGTTGCCAAAGCCATGCACCAGATTGGCCTTAGAAAAGCACAATGTTTACAGCCCTGCCTCAGGGCCTGGGCTTCTCCTCCTTTCCACCAACCTGCCTTGCTTGAAGGGTGATTGCCTCCCAGGGCTGGAGTGTACATTTCAGGGACTCCTTCTGAAGTCAGTCAAGCAGGCAGGATGCCTAGATCTTCTTTGAGATGTAACATCCTTTCTAGAGGCTCAGAATCCCTGCTTGGCCGCTATTCCATGTGTTAGGATCCAGTTTACGGTGAACCTTCCTGTACGGGGAACCCCTGTTGCTTTTTCCCATCAGTGTTCTCCTTCCAGGAGATTGTCTGTCTTGGGGAAGGGAAGAAAGGGCTGGGGGAGAGGCGCAGCTGTCCCTGGAGCTGAGGGATGACAAGCAGGAAGCCAGTTTGGAGAGAAAAAGATCCAGCAGCTTCTGCTCCACTGTGTTTCCTTCTTGCTACAAGTGCAGCCTGGGCCACCAGTCGGGGGTGGGTCTGTGGCCCCAGGAAATACTCTGCGGCCCCAGTCTTTGGAGCAGGGCATTCCCACACCACGTGTAGGGGTGCTCCCTGCAGTCGCGATTGAACTTAACTGCTCCCGAGTGCTCTTATAAGATTTTTTTCCTATGAGCCTCATCGGTCTCATTCTTCCAGGAGGAGACTGGTGAGGAGGGGGCGGGAGCTGAGGAGAAGCAGGCCAGACCTTGGCTGAATTCCCTCATGGGGAAGTGACCCCTTGGCCCCTGTGTGAGAAGATTCCAGGGCATGGGCTCCCACTCATACATTGTATTCTTGTGTGCGTGGAGCAGGCGTCCAGGCCAACATCTGAGGGGAATGTCCAGTCAGTGCTTCAGGTTCCGAGATAACGCATCCTCTTCTTGTTCTCATCTACAAATGGATTGTCACTTTTCTGGAGCTGACATCCCTGTTTGGACCCCAATAGCATGGCCCTTACCTTGTTCTCACAGGAAAGTCTCTGATTTAAGTTGCCCAGACTGGCCAGTAGCTTGAACTGTAAAAATTTGTTTTCAGACAGACAGTGAGGCAGACTCTTGAGGAGGGAGCTGGTGTGAGGAGAGAGCAGACAGTGAAGCCCAGAGCTTTCAGTAATTGCACCTCGGCCCCTTCTCTCTCCCTCCTCAGTGCAGAGCATCACAGCACTCAGTTGTTTAGAGTCCACACACTAAAGACAGGGAGCGACTGGTTCACGCAAATGCAGGTTTGCTCAAAATTGGGCCCTTAAGACTTGCCAGGGGCTCCAAGGGCGCTGAGTAAGAACACTGGCCCTGTGTCTCTTGCTGGAAACACCCCTGTTTCTCTGCTCCCCGAGTTTTCCTTGTGGTGGTGTGCTCTGTGCCTCTGTGGGGAGACAAGGCTGCAGGCCGGTAGACCAGGCTGGGCAGAGACACCAGCAGCCAGCTTAGAGCTCTTTCCACATGGAGTAAGAGAATTTGATGACCACGCTGGGCCATCCTCTTATGAGCCAAGGCCAGGCTGCAAAGTGCTCTTGGACGTGGGGGTTTGTGGCAATGGCCTTCAAATGAAGGTCATCTCTGAGGAAGTGACCTCTCCCAGTTGGGTTCCCTTTTCAGCTGTCAGTGGCCAGACCCAGAGCATACGAAGGGCTGGGTCAGGAAGAAGGGTTCCACAGGACAACTGCTTCCCAGAATGAAAGGAAGTCCATGTTCATGGAATTCTTGTGTGTAACGTCAGTTGGTCAAATCAAAGGACTTGCCTTAGAAGCTTCCCTTATGTTTGACTTTGGGCACCTTTTCTCCCAGGAGCTCTGCTCAGTGGTTGGGACGGTGCAGGTTTTAGGAGATAGGACTGCATGGTGCAATGCTGGCTGCAATTTAGTAAGAATGAAAAACTTAATGGCAACTCAGTTTGCAAAGATTGAAACACAACGAGAGAGACACAACAACACAGCGAGACCCATCCCACCATCCCAAGTGGGGGGAATTCTTTGGGTAATGCTCTAAATCGAAGAAATAAAGGGATCGTCACCATCCTTATTCAACTTCTGGTAAGCTCACCAGGCTGTCCAATGCTTATCATGCGGAAGGCAGTCAACTGTGCTCTGCAATTTTCTGTCTTTCTCCCCGGGATTTGGGACATTCTGGGAGCTGTCTGGAGTCTTGTGCCTCCAGCTGCTCAGGTGGTGTCATCTTCCTGTTCTGGGTCACTCATTGGAGGACTGGGAAATTGACAACCGCAAGCCACAGCGTTGGGTGAGCCTCAGGGTGTCATCTTGGTCTCAGCTGGATCCTCTAATGGTTAAGACAGATAACAACAACAGAACAGAAACTACTCACACCCAGCATTTTGATCCCAGTTGGGATTTCAGATATCTTCCTTCTGCATACCTTCTGTCCATAATTGATTGTACTGTAAGTGATTAAGCTCTCTCAGGTACCATTTTGCCGTGGCTCTTTCAAGAAGGTGGTGCCTGCCTCATGATGCTTATTACAAGGGAGGGTTTATTCATCAGAAGCCAGAGTTGTGGGAGCAGGGGTGGGAGAGGCACTTTTTGGAATTTTGGAAGAATCATACGTGTATACATATATGTTAACTGGGGGAAGGGTGGGCTGGCTGAGGGGTCGGGGAGATGGGAACGGAGACTGAGAGGAGCAGGCAGCTGCCTCTGGGTGTGGGAGGTCATAGGTCCGTCTTCTTCCTTCTGTAGTGTTGGGTTTGTGTATACCGTATAATGCTACCTTGTTCCTTCATTTTCCTGTCTGTGAGCACTTTGATCCACAGAGCCTCGGTACCCTCACCTAGCATTAAAGTCAAGAACTAGAACCTGGGTGTCGTGCCTTTCTTATTTAGAGATGTATTCTCATCCCTCCTTCGCCTTCCAGGCTGCCAGCAAATGTGTTGTTTTCTGCTTAAAACGTGGTATGTTTGGTGTTGCCATGCTAAATCAAGCAGACCCTTCCCTGAGACATGCAGCTGAACTTCCACCCAGACTTGAAGTTAAAGGGGGATGGGCCCCCCTGGAGGTCCCTCTGCAGTTACCCTCACCTGGTCTCTGTCCCGGTAGGCATACCCACCTGTGCCCCTGGATTTCTGGGGTTTTTATGCAGTACTGACCATTTGTTCACGACCCTCAACTTCCTCCCTTGACCATTCTATCTTTTTAGGAAGCGGGTTCACCTGATCCTTCACTGAGGACCCAGAATGCCCATTGCTGAAAGCCCTGTACCTCTTTTCTCCTGTCCTGGGCCTGCACCCCCAAGACACACTCCAGTGCCTCGGTGGGGGTCACAAGGAGGCACCAGCATGAGTAGCCTCTGGCCCTAGTCCCTACATCTTCATGATGCTGGAGTTGGTTGAGGCCGGCGATCCTTCCAGGTATGAGAGTTGCACTATAATAAACAGATTCAAGGTCCAGAGGCACCTTGTGAAAGAACCCCTACAGGGAGTGTCTGCAGCAGTCTGGAGCGGTTAAGGTGAAACTGGCAACTTGGTTCGCACAATGAGGGCGGGTCCGGTTTTTCAAACACTTTGGCTTCAGAAGAGGCTCTGTTACATGTACAAGACCCCAAGAGGCCAGCAGAGGAATCCGGCTCTGGTTGCAGCTGAGAGAAGCCACTGCAAACTGCAGGCAGGTACCAACGTGCAGCAGTGCTTAGTTGCTTTGCTCAGTTGTAGCCCGCCAGGCTCCTCTGTGCATGGGACTCTCCAGGCAAGAATACTGGAGTGGGTTGCCATGACCTTCTCCAGGGGATCTTCCTGACCCAGGGATTGAACTCATGTCTCTCTTGCATTGGCAGGTGGGTTCTTTACCACTGAGCCACTTATGCAGCAGAGGCCAGCCAAAACCCAGAGCTTCCCAGAATGGACACGAAAAGGGACAATATTCTCTTACAATGGCTGATGGGCATGCCAGGGGAGGAAGCTGAACTCCTGCTCACCTCTTTGCCATCCATGTGCCTTCACGTCCCACCCATTCAAAATGGAAAATAACAAAGACTTCTTGGACCTTACATCTGACATATCAATCTATAAGGTCTCCGTCCCTGAATTGAATTTGGAGTCATTTGTATCAGTCAGGAGAAAAAAAAAGTACACAGTAATTTGAATAATTTATATCTTGAATATAAATAGTTACTAATTATGATTGGAGGAATGAAGGATTGGCTAATAAAGAGTAGGGATAACTATAAAGAATATAGGAATAGCCAAGAAGCAGCCACTAAGACTTAGATAGAGGGTCTAAGGATGAATACCCCCTCCCCCAAGAGCTGATATCCAGACCTTTTTGGACAAGGCATGGCCAGGTTCATTGAATGACAGAGAAGTCATGGGGGTGCCGTGCTGGTGAAACTTGCTGGAAATCTACCCTCTGAGGTGCTGGAAGAATCTGTTCCTTAGGAGGTGTCTTGCCAGAGGCTCTCTACTACAAAACCACCCCTGGAGGTGCTGGGGAAAGCTCTTGGTGACTGCAGACCACCTTGTATGGCAGGAGCTGGGTGCTGGAGAAGCTATATGAGCTGTGAGCAAGCACACCAGAACCAGAAAGGAAACGTCTCCCCGCCTGCAGTGTCTCGCTTATACGTGGAATCTAAAGTATGGTACAAATGAACCTATTTACAGGACAGAAGCAGACTCACAGACACAGATCAGACTTGTGGTTGCTGGGGGTAGGAGTCGGGGAGGGAGAGAGGTGGACTGGGAATTTAGGCTTTGTAGATGCAAACGACTAAATTTAGAATGGATAAACAACAGGTCCTACTGTGTAGCACAGGGAACTATATTGTAGAAAATAATGGCTCAGTGTTAAGTCAAAATTCTTGTCTTAGACACACATTATTAAAATTTGAAATGGAACAGTTTGAACACCTAACTAAATCATTATAGGGATTTCCCTGGTGGTCGAGTGGTTAAGACTCCACACTCCAAGTAGAGGGGGCCCAGGTTCGAGCCCTGCTCAGGGAACTATTTATTATTAGATCCCACAGGCCACAATTGAGAGTTTGCATGCTGCAATTAAAGAACCCACGTGCCGTGATGAAGACAGAAGGTCTTGCACGTCACAGCTAAGACCCGGTGCAGCCAAATAAATACATTTTTAAAATAAATAATTATACCCATGGGTTATAACCCATTGAATAAAATAAGAATCCATGAATTCATATTGACACAAATGAATAAGTAATGGCATAAAAGAGATAGAAAGGAAAGTTCTTAATTAGCATAAAATGTCAGCTAATATAGAAAGAATGATGGCATTAGAAAACCCCCATTAAAAAAACTCCATTTTGTAAACATCATAATTAGAACTGAATCATCATCAATCATCAGTGGACTCTAAAATAAGTTTTTAAGAAAAACAGGATCTTTACATAGTCTCAAAGTATTTTCCTATAAATTACTAAATAATTATAAAGTAAAAATAGTGACTTCACAGTGGAAACACCTGAAGGACTCCACTTTCATCATTAATCAATGTCGTTAGCTGAAATGGGACAAACAGACATCATGTACATCACCTATCTTAGTGTCTGCGGAAGAACACAACATTATGTGATTCTTCTGCACCGCCCCCCGCAAAATGAACAGCATGAATCTAATCATGAGAAAAAAAAATCAGAGAAACCCAAAGTGAAGGACATGTTTTAGAATGACCATCGTATACTTTTGGGCTTCCCTTATGCTCAGCTGGTAAAATAATCCTCCTGCAATGTGGGAGACCTGGGTTCAATCCCTGGGTTGGGAAGATCCCCTGGAGAAGGGAAAGGCTACCCATGCTAGTATTCTGGCCTGGAGAATTCCATGGACTGTATAGTCCATGGGGTCGCAGAGAGTTGGCTACAACTGAGCGACTTTCACTTCACGCATGCTTTACAAAAATGTCAAGATTATGGAAGACAAATTTAAATGGAAGAACCATTCCAGATTAAAGACTACTAAAGAGACATGACAATTAAGTGATCCTGGGTTAGACTTGGGACCAGGGAAACAATAGCTATAAGAGACATTTTTGGCACAATTGATGAAAATTGAATAAGGATTATAGATTAAATTAGAGGATTTTATCAATGTTAATTTTCTTGATTTTGATAATTTTGCTTTGGTTTTTCTCAGAGATTATTCTTAGGAAACACACACTGAAATATGTAGGTGTTTGCAACTTAGTCTTAAGTTCTTCAGGAAAAAAGGGAGAGAAAGAGAGCACAAATGATAAAGAAAATTGGACAAATCTACAAATTCTAGAAACAAAAAACTCCATGTAAGATTAATTCAAAGAGACCCACAGAAAACATTATAATCAAAGTGTAGCAAGCCAAAGAAGAATCTTGAAAGCATGGAGAGAAGGGGATTGGTCACTAGTAGACCTGCTGTATAAGAAATGCTAGAAGGACTTCTTCAAACCGAAGAAAAAAGGACACTAGAAGTCATATGAGGAAGTAAACAATACCAATAAAGATGAAAACCTAGGTAAATGTAAAGGTCAATGTCATCGTACTAAACGTTTATAACTCCTCTCTTTTCTTTTATGGGCTTCCCTGGTGGCTCAGTGGCAAAGAATCCACCTGCCAATGGAGGAGATTCAGAGAAGATCCCCTGGAGAAGGAAATGGCAACCCACTCCAGTATTCTTGCCTGGGAAATTCCAGGGACAGAGGAGCCTGGTGGGCTGCAGGCCATAGGTTTCCAAAAGAGACAGACATGATTTAGGGACTAAACAACAACTTCCCTATTTGATTTTAAAGTCATGTGCATAAAACACTAATTATAAACCTGTGCTGATAGGCAAACAATTTATAGAGATGAAATCTGACAATAACAGGATAAAATGAGGAGGACATAGTTGTTTTGGAAGCACAGTACATACTATTTTCAATAAAGTTGGTATTATTCAAACTAAGTTGTTACAAGTTCAAAATGTTAATTGTAATCACAAAAGTAACCATGAAGAAAATAACTAAAAATTTACAGAAAATGAAAATAGTAGACTACAGAAAAACATTTAAATACCCAAAAAATGCAGTAATGAAAGATTGAGGGGAAAAAACATAATAGATTTAGAAAACAAGTAGCAAAATGGCAGATGTAAGTCATTATTTAGCAGCAATTACTTCAAATTTAAGTAGATTAAACTTTCCACTTTAAAGCCAAAGATTGGCAGAATGTATTTCCTAAAAAGTTCCATCTATCTGCTGTCTGTAAGAAACTTACCTTAAAGACACAAAGAGATTGGAAGTAAAAGGATGGAAAAATATATTCCATGAAAACAGTAACCAAAGGAGAATTGAGGTGGTTATATTATTAAACAGAATAGATTTTACATTTAAAAAGGTTATGAGATAAGTACATTAGAAACTCCCCACAGCTACAGAAAAGCCCACCCAGCAAGGAAGACCCAGCACAGCCAAAAATAAATAAAATTATATATAAAAAAAAAAGATCTCAAATACACCTTAAGTTAAATTTGCTCAGTCATGTCCAGCTCTTTGCAACTCCATGGACTGTAGCTGCCAGGCTCCCCTACCATGGAATTCTCGAGGCCAGAATACTGGAGTGGGCAGCTGTTCTCTTCTCCAGGGGATCTTCCCTACTCAGGTATCGAACCTAGGTCTCCCACATTGCAGGCAGATTCTTTACCATCTGAGCCACCAGGGAAGCCCCCAAACACCTTAAAGGAACTAGAAAAATGAAGAGCAAATTGAGCCAAAGCTAGCAGAAGACAGAATGTAAAGATTAGAGTAGCAATAAATGGAATGGAGACTAGGATAACAAGAGAATATAGAAAATCAACAAAACCAAGTTTTTTTTCTTTAAGATCAGAATTAACAAGTCTTGAGCTAGATTGGTTACAAAAAAGAGAAAACTCAATTTGCTAAAGTCAGAAAGAACAGGGGTCATTACTATTTACATAAATGAAAAAATTTATGAGAATTCTGTGAATATTTGTGCACCAACAAATTCAATAATTAAATGAACTAATTCCTAGAAACATAAATCCTACCAACTCTGAATCACAAAGAAATAGAAAATCTGAAAATATTTGTAACTAGTAAGGAGATTGAATCCATAGTCAAAACCCTCCCAACAAATAGAAGCCCTAGACTTTATGGCTTTGCTAGTGAATTCTACCAAAAGTTTAAAGAAGAACTAATATCAGTCCTTCTTAAAGTCTTCAAAAAAAAAAAAAAAATTGAAAGTGGAGAGAATGCTTTCTAACTTATTCAGTGAAGCCAGCATTGCCCTAATACTGAGTCAGATAAAGACAATACAAGGAAACTATACAGACCAATACTCCTTAAGAACACTAATATAATAATTCTCAACAAAATACTAGCGAATTCAGCAGCATATAAAAAAAGTTACATACTGTGATCAAGTAAACTATATTCGTGGAATATACAAGGATTGTTCAACATATAAAAACTCATCAAATGGTATTCACTATATTGAATCACCGACTCGATGGCATCACTGACTCGATGGACATGAGTTTGAGCAAGCTCCGGGAGTTGGTGATGGACAGGGAAGCCTGGCGTGCTGCAGTCCAAGGGGTCACAGAGTCAGACACAACTGAGTGACTAAACTGAACTGATACTGAAAAAACTACCCAGGCTTCTCATTTGATGCAGAAAAAGCTTGTGACACAATTCAATACCCTTTCATAATAAAAACACTCAAAAAACTAGGAATATAAATATAAGAAAGCCACATATAAAAACCACATAGCTAACACTATACATAATGATGAAAGGTTAAAAGCTTATCTGCTAAAATAAGAAACTAGATTAAGGATGCCTGTTTTTGCCAGTTCTATTCAATAGTATTGGAAGTTCTAGTTAGAGCAACTGGGCGACAGAAAGAAAAGGCACCCAAACTGGAAAGGAAGGAGTCTTTGAAGATGATGTGATCTTATAGTAGAAAACCCTAAGGACTCCACACACATGCACACACACACACACACACAAATCTGTTAGAACCAATAGATGAATCAAGCAAAAATAGTAGTACAGAATCAATACACTGAAATCAATTGCATTTCTAATACTGAACAAAGGGGAAAGTAGGGAAAGAATTCCATTTAAAATAACATCAAAAAGAATAAAATACTTAGGAATTAATTTAATCAAGGAGGCGAAAGACTGAAAATGGCAAAACCATTGATGAAAGAATGAAGGCATAAATAAATTGAAAGACATATCATGTAAATTGGTTTGTTGTTGAATCTTAGGAGTACTCTATATATTCTGGATAACAATCCCTTATCACAGGTAGGGATTTGCAAAACCTTTTTCCTATTCTGTGAGTTGACTTTATAGTCTATTATATTGACTGTTACCTTGGATGCACAAAAGTTTTAAATTTTGTGCTAATATGTCTATTTTTTCTTTTATTACCTGTGCCTTTGGTGTATATCTGAGAAATTATCGCCAAATCCAGTGTAATGAAGCTTTTATCCCCTGTGTTTCCTTCTAAATTTTCTTACATTTAGGTCTTTGATCCATTTTGAGTTAATTTTTTGTATACAGTGTTAGGTAGGGGTCCAACTTCATTCATATTATGTCTATTTTACAATAAAAATTACATTAAAAATTAATACACTTTGATGATAAGAAACACCCAGTAAACTAGGAATAACAAGAAACATCTCAGCATGATAAAGGCCATGTATGAAAAACCCACATCAGACCATGGTGAAAGACTGAGTTTTTCCACTGAGGCTGGAAACAAGGCAAGGATGCGTACTTTAACCACTTCTATTAGTATGTTTTCATTTCTCTTAGGTAGATTCATCTTATCTAACCTTTCTGCAGAATTTAACTGATCAGTCCCTTGGCTTTCTTTCTCCTCTTAGCCTCCACGTTACTCCTCTTTTCTAGTTTTCTTCTTGTTGCTTTTTTTTTTCTTCTTTGCTGGCTCTTTTCCTTTTGACCCACTCCAGGATTTACTCTTACCCTCTTTTCAGTTTTCCCAATGGGACTGATTTTTATAAGTTAGTATACAAAAACAGGGCTTCCCTAGTAGCTCAGACAGTAAAGCATCTGCCTGCAATGCAAGAGACCCAGTTTCAATCCCTGGGTCGGGAAGATCCCCTGGAGAAGGAAATGGCAACCCACTCCAGTATCCTTGCCTGTAAAATCCCATGGACAGAAGAGCCTGGTGGGCTGTACAGTCCATGGGGTCACAAAGAGTGGGATACAACTGAGCGACTAACACATACACACACACAGACAGGCAAAAACAAAGCATACATTGAAATAAAGAATAAAGCAATGAATATCCATGTACCTGTCATCCAACTCAAGAGCTAAAACATTGCTTCCTCAGTTAACTATACCTTTGTTGCCTTTTCCAATAGTCTCCACCACCACCATCCCTTCTCCCAGGGGGGAATGTGGTAGTTTTGTGCTGCTGCTGCTAAGTCACGTCATTTGTGTCCGGCTCTGTGCGACCCCGTAGACTGCAGCCCACCAGGCTCCCCCGTCCCTGGGATTCTCCAGGCAAGAACACTGGAGTGGGTTGCCATTTCCTTCTCCAATGCATGAAAGTGAAAAGTGAAAGTGAAGTCGCTCAGTCGTGTCCGACTCTAGCGACCCCATGGACTGCAGCCTACCAGGCTCCTCCGTCCATGGGATCTTCCGGGCGAGAGTACTGGAGTGGGTTGCCATTGCCTGTTCTGAGTTTTGTGCTAGTTTGTTCCATTAATGGCCTCAACGATTAAGACCTAGTGTCCTTTTTGCTAGTCCCCTCCCACACTGACTTTGGGGTTAGCCCCTTACTTGCTTTGCCCATTACCATTTGATCTCTTCTCCTTCCTCCCTTCAATTCACTCTGCTACAGCTACTCAAGTTGGTGTCAGGAGGGCCTTTGCACTTGCTGTTCCCTGTGCCTAAAACATTCTTGCCCAAATACTTGCATAGTACTGAGTTAGCCAAAAAGTTTGTTCAGGTTTTTCTGTATGATTTTACAACCTAAATGAACTTTTTGGCCAACGCAATGGTATAGCTAGCTCCCTCACCCTTTGCTCTAGTCACCTTCTCAGCCAGGGCTTTCTTGTTCACCCTAAAATTTTCCTCCATAGCAATGGCCACTATCCTACTGTACTATTGTAAATTATTTATTAATGGCCCCTGCACCTCTCCCCTAGAATGTAAGCTTCTCAGCATAGGTACTTTTTAAAATTTTAAATAGTCTGCTATCCTCAGCAGAGCACACTTTAGGTGTGGTAGGGGAGGGAAAACAATTTTCTCTCTGCTTTTCTGAGTTGTTGGTTGAAATCCTTATAAAATAAAAGTGACAAGAGAAAAACAAATTTATTAACATGTATCCTTAACATGTACACAGGAGTTAACCAGGGAAAAGGCTTAGAATGCCAATCTAAATATTTTCCAGTAAAGACAAAAGAGGAAAGATGTTGGGGGGGGGGGCGAGGGGAGGGTGGAGACCACTTATGGAGGAGACTAGGGGAAGAAACAGAGAAGGCGATGGCACCCCACTCCAGTGTTCTTGCCTGGAGAATCCCAGGGACGGGGGAGCCTGGTGGGCTGCAGTCTATGGGGTCGCACAGTCAGACACGACTGAAGTGACTTAGCAGCAGCAGCAGGGGAAGAAAAACAGGCTTAAAAGTCTGTTCAACTAATACAATTATGTAAAGTTTAAAAATAAAATAAAATTTAAAACAAACAAAAGTCTGTTCAACAGTTTAAGCCAGTCTCCATTGATGAGTCTCCAGTGATGTATTAGAGTTGTCCTCTGCTAGGTACAGAGAGGGAGACACTTTTATAAATGGCCATTTCCTTCATAAATGTACGTTTCCCTTAAGAAAGGTTAACTTCTAGTTTGTTTTCAGGGCTTCTGTGTCTCTTTCTCAGAATAATCCTTATGCCAAAGAAGCATATTTTGGGGTGGCATATTCTACTACCCTCCAGCATTTAGGAGTAATCTGAGGAAGAACCAATCTCCGTTTTATAAATAATGAGCAAAGACTGGGAAATTAGGCAACCTGTCCGAGATCACTGAGGCAGCATTTGGCAAACCTGGGATTCTAATCCAGATCTCCCTCCCAGACACCTTACTGCATTTTCTCTTTTTTCTTTCCCTCTTTTTTTTTTTCCCAGTCGTGGCTGCACTTTGTGCCATAGATGGCATCCAGAATACTAGGCAGCTGCTGTCTCCAACATTCCTGAAATGGGAATCACGGAGAACTGGATTCCATTTATGACTCGACCACTGATAGCGAGACACTGGCTAACTTTTTAACTCCTGGAGCTCAGTTACGCTCGGCTGTAAAACTGGTTTCTGTATCAACCACTCTCTTTAAGGTCTTTTAACTCAAGAACTTTAAAAATCCTAAGATCCGGGTGAAGCTGTGGGATTCATGAGTTTCTCAGGCAGCCTCATTTCCTGCGGTCTGGAACCATCTACCGGCCCAAACACTGCTCTCCGAGAGCCTTGGCAGCCGCCGCCTCCCATTCCAAGCAAGAATGGGAGGAGCCATGTCAGACGGGCAGCGTCGTCCTCCGCCTACTCCTAGAAAAAGACAAGGAAACATCGGCTTCTCCGCCGGCTCCCGAACGCTCCAGATCAGCGCCCCGGGATCAGGGTCGAAGCCGTCTCCATCTCCGCGCTTTTAGGCTTTGCGGCTGCAGGTATTCACGCCATCTCCACCCAGGGCGGATTCCTACGGAAACCCGCATCCTCTCGGTTAGCGCCGACGCCCCGGAAGTGACGTGCGGGCGTGCATGCGTGGCGTGCGTTCGCGGCGCCGGGGGCGGGGCTACGAGAGGGAGGGCCGGCGTGAGGGCGGGTTGTGGACAAGTACCGGCCACCTCCTCTAGCGACGCGCGGAGAGCGGCTGACCTGACGTCGGTGGAGCCGGAGGCGAGGTACGGGGCAGACTGGTTGGGGGCGAGGGCGGCGCGGTTCTTGGCTCGGGGCGGCGTGGCGGCGGCGCCGTCCCGGCGTGGGGGTGCTGGGTCATTGGTCTGGGCTGTCCACCCGGCTGGGGCCATCTAGCTCCGGTGTCTCCTGCCGCCCTCCGTCTCAGCCGCGGGGCCGGCGGCGGGGCCCTGGCCTGTCCCAGGTAGTCGTCGGCCCCCTTCATCCTCTGCCATGCTCGAACTGCCCGTTTTGGGCGCTCGTCGCCAAGTTCTTTGCAGCCCGGCCCAACTCCGACGGGCAGACGCGCGTCGGGTTTCCTGGCCGCGTTCTGCCACAGTCCACTCCTCGCGGGATGGCTGCCCTCCGGCCGGCTCCCCCCTCACTCTCCAGTCGCCGGAGTGCCGAGGGACACCTGTGGTGGTGGCCGGCTGGGTCGTGCCCTGGGCCCCTGGGGGATCCCGTCGCAGCCCGGCCTGTCAGGG
Organism: Bison bison bison; assembly: GCF_000754665.1. NCBI lineage: Eukaryota > Metazoa > Chordata > Mammalia > Artiodactyla > Bovidae > Bison > Bison bison. The sequence continues at coordinate 13,081,659 of NW_011494644.1, forward strand.
GCGCCAGGTACTTCAGGGAGCCTCGTCGGTATTGGAAAGGTCCCGGAGGGAAAGGTCCCAGAGCTGGGAGAATGCTTCTAGCGCGGGGACTGAAGACTGGTCCTAACTTTGGCCCGGTGGTTGAGGGCGAAGTTGTGGGCCTGGGTGTTTAGGAGGAGAAGTCCCTGCTTCCGAACTGTCTGGGAGGAGATGCCCATCACGGAAGTTTAGTTGGCAGGGGGGAAGAGAGTAGGTCAGAGCCCTGGTGATGTCTCAGCGCCAGTGACCAAGCCCTGTGGTTGAGAAATGTGTCAGTGGGCGCTGGGCCTCGCCTTGCCGTGAGATTGATTAGGTGTCAGGAACATTTGTCAGGATGAGTTTACAGCATCACCTGGGAAGTAATTTTTTGGATCTGGAGAGTTTTGTGTTTTGTGTGTAAAAATAGTTGTACTTTTTTTTTCTGTAAATCTAAAATGGCAAAGCAAACCCCCAAAAGTCTTATTAAAGTTACTAATTAAAATAGCTGTACCAAGAAAGCTTTCCAGAGATCCCCAAAGATTTTGATTTAATCCATTTAATGATAAATAACGATAATTTTAAGAGTTATTGGTTCTTAGGTGGAAGATTAAGAAGTATTCAGGATTTGAACATGTATGGACCTCCCAAGCAATCATTTTCTTCTCTCTAGAAGTTAGCTACTTCAGGAGAGGGGGACAGCGGAGATACAGTGTGGTGAGCAGAGTGAGCTAAGAGTAGGGGCGGGGTGGGGTGGGGACCATACCCCAGGTG
>NW_011494644.1:13082526-13097655 GCF_000754665.1 Bison bison bison
CCGAGGGACTGCAGGGTGTGGGGGGAGGTACCTGGGAATATTTTTGGAAATGTCCTGAAGAATGAGTACTATTCAGACTGACAAGGTGGAGTGAGAATTTTAGGGGTCGTGGGAATGTGGGGGTGGGGCAGCTAAAGGAGGAGAGGAGAGTAACTCCCCAGGAGGTGGTTTTTAAAAGGGAAAAAAATGCAGAGAGAGGGGCAGAGATGCAGGAGTTTCTTGGGCCTTTTCTCTGACGGTGACAGAACCAGGGAAGGATTTTGAGGTGGGTTATTTTATTTGCCTGGTTAACATGGAATTTTTATGTCAGTCTTAACAGGCTGATCAGGATCGTGCTTGATTCTGGGCTAGCTTGTGTTTTGAGTGTTTGAATGGAATTGTCTGTTCATTTACTAATTGTTTGAGTGTGTCTGACCTTGCTTATTTGTACACTTCTATAAACAGGAATTCTGCTTTTATCTCTTTGCATCTCAATCCAAGTCAGGCATTCACTGAGTGTTCCTGGAGGACTTGAGACATCATGGATTTCTGATGTTGATTTTCAGTGAAAAACAATTAATCAGTATTTATTTAGATAGCTACAAATAGAAGGACTAAGATCTTGTTTTTATTTACTTTTGGCAGTCTTTGGCTAGAAACGGAATTTCTGTCTTGACAATGCAAGTTTCACTTTTGGCACATGTGTTTATATTGGTTGCAGAGTAGGCATCTCCAGCAGAGATGACCCATGCCTAAAATATTGGAGATGTCTGTGTAACATACTTGTCTGTTCTGTGACTTAGAATAGAAATGCTATTAAGTGGCTTCTTAACCCAGCGCTGACCCTAAAAAAAAGTTTCACAACAGAGGCCAGGCATTTTGAAAGTCATGTTAAATGTTCATTTTTGTCCTAAAGAATTGTGGAAACATTATGTATATTGTTTGTTTGACTGAAATGCCTTGAAATAATCTAAACTGTTGTTGAGTAAACACTTAGGAAAAACAATAATAGTTGACTCATCTTTTTCCCACATACTATTATGTAGCTCTTATTTTATCTGTTTGTTATTTGGATAAAGCTCCTAACATGCCTTAAGAAAATGCTGTACTTTATGGTGCTGCTTTCAAGTTACCCCATGAGATTCCTGTTGTTGCTGAAGTTACTATCGGTGGGATAGGAAGCGTAATTTTTATTATGTAGTAAAATATTTTTTTTACATCTCTGGTAGCATAGCTTACTTGTTTATGGTCACTAGGTGGGTGAAGGACTATAATTATAATCAATTAATTAGATAAATTTATAGTTAGAAGTTATGATCAGAATGTTAAGTATGAGTGCATGATAGAGTAAAATTTTACCCACTAAGAGAGTCTTAAGCTTTTTGTTTTCTTTAAATGACAGCAATGAGATTTCTGAAATCCCTGAAGCATGAATGCAGCAAGAGCATTTATGGCTCTAAATTCCATGCTGTTTCACAGTACAGAATGGTTGGCAGCATCCCCTGTGCTAGGCAGAGGGCAACCCGAAGGAGCTGGATAGAAATTTTATAAATCATTTTTGAAGCTAGTTGGTTCAGTTCTCATTCGGAGTAAATATGCAAATACACCTGCATTTGTGGTGATTTCATCTGTATTTTAAAAATGACTTTTGGGGGATTTTTACAGGGGATATATTTGCAAATTTCTGTGTGCACCCCAGTTAAAAATACATAATGAAAGTGTCCTATTTTGATAGTTCCTCTGTTGTTAGACTTTCCTAATTTTAAATATAACGTTGGTTACAACACTTGGTTTTGTTCTTTGGGAGCTCAAGAAAGATAATGCCTCTAGAAACTGAGCTCATAAATGTTTATTAGTAGAAGAAAATATCTTCTTGTGCTCTACTGTTGTTTTTTTTTTTAAGTGGGGCATATCATTTGCTTGTATCACACCTTGTTCCCAAAAGGATTCATAATGATTTGCAAAGATACATACAACTAACTGTTGGAAACAGAAAAAGGTGATGAATTCAGGACTGTGGGAGGAAAATGAAGGTGGAAACAGAATTGAGATCTGTACACAAAGTACTTGGACTGAAGTCTTAAGTATTTGTTAGAGGGCCCCAAATTTGACTGCTTTTTAGTAGCCAGTTCAGAAAGAAATGTAATCAGTTGCATGGTTCACTGACCATAAGATAAGACCCAACTTCTGCTTTGGATTCCCAAAGACTCCTTGTTCTGAGAAACCCCTTAACTGCATCCTTAAGTAGCATGCATTTCAGAGGCCTGTGTTGTGTTTTACTTTGTTTTTTAGTAAAATTCCTCACTGCTTCATTGTGTAGGTTAATGACATAAGATCAAAACATAATTCAATAAAAACAGTTCTGGTCCTGGCAAAAAAAATGTGGACTAAGCACTCAGCTCCTGAGACTGATTTAATTTAAGGATCTGTTTTACATTATCTAGGTGTGTAGATGGGGATGACACAGTTTTCAGGTTACCTTTCGTAAGTATTTTGTTTCTCCGTGGAGCTTTTTAATTAATTTATCAGCAGTGAGGTTTGGGTTTGTGCTTCCTGACAAGTTCTTTGAGTACATATATTTTTTGTGTTGTTGGTTAGTCACAGAGCCATATTTTTATCAGGCATGCTTTATCATGGAGGGTATGAAAATGGAGGAGACTGCCAAGGATAAATATTTAAATAAAAGTTACCTTGCCTCCACACATAGATAAGCTGAGGAAATACCAATGAGTACCAAGACTCATTGCTGGAAGTAGGTTTCGGGTGTTAGCTTCAACACAGAGAGCATTGGCTTGTGAAGTCCAGGCATGTAATTTATATTTAAGAAGGGAATCAATCCACTCGGCTCATCCTAGGTGTAGTGTCCAGTAAATTAATATATCTGCCTTTTCCTCAAGCTAAAAAGTTGACCTTTTAAGTAATTAGTTCAAACTTATCAAGTGCTAGCATGAGCCAGGCATGTACTGATAATGCTGTCCTTCTCCTTTATTTCCTTTCTTAAAAGAAAAATATAAAGAAATGTGATTCAGAGCAGTAACTTGTTCCAGGTCATACAAGAAGTGATGGAGATTTGAACTTAGGTAAAATTTAACTTCGGTAATCTGACAGACTCAGTGGTCCACACCTGTGACTTTCTACTATAGTAATTGAGGTGGGCTAGTCTGGGCCCACACATGGGGCTACACGATACTCTCAGTAGAGGTCAACACGCTGGCAAGTATTATAACCCATCCCTGCAAAAGGGCCTTGAACCATTCTGAACCTTCATCCAGAAAATGAGCTGAGAGCTGCAAGTTCAGGGCATTTGGCCATAGTCTGTACATCTGGGAAAAAATACACCTTCTAGGCATCTGTCAGGATTAGAGAAATGGGGATATTATTTTATGCATTTGTGTACATCTGAAATGCATATACTTTTTTTTGTTGTTATGAATTTGTGTCTTGAGAGCAGGAAAACCACGATTATATAGTTGTAAAGATAGTGTGCCGTTCTGAAAAGAGAGGTCTATATTTATATTTTAGAGACACATTTAGGTTATACTTTTATAGTGATACTGTGAGGTGTTATTATTGTTGTGTTATGATATTGTTATGTGTTATTAATCTCATTTTGTGTTTTATTAGGGATTGTATTGCATTTTAGATTTGTACAGATAAGTAAACCATTATTTATTGTGAGTTTTCATATGAGACTATTCCAGTTTAATTTCACATCATTTTATTTTGAAGTATTGTAATATAGTTCCTCCAGGATATTGTAAATTGTGACCTAGCCTACGGAACTAAAGAGTAGAGAACATCCTTATTCATCCTTGATAGTAAACAATGGGTGGAACTGTCCTTGTCTAAATATAGTTATGTAACATGGTGTTTCCTTAATTGCATTTCCATAGTGCTTTTGTCATTGTAGTTAAATAGGTTCCTGAAAAATTAGTTGGGTTAGTGACCTAAGTTTTGAATAGGATATTATAAGAAGAATACAAAATAAAATTGTGAAAACAACAAAAAAAGTAGGCTGATGAAACAGTGTCCAAAATCCATTCTAATTAATGTCTTAGGAAGTAATATGCTTGGCTTTTACTTAGTGAATTGGATTACATTTTTGTTTATAGAAATTAATTAGCCTTTGTGGTTGGGACAGTAGTGTGATAAGTGTGTAGATTTCATTTGTCTGGAGTTTCAAATGTTGTATAGTTGTGAATGGACACATCTTAAATATCATTTATAAGCAATAATCAGATGGCAAAGTATTTTCATACCATATGCTAGCTGCTGATACCTTTACAGAACATCATGTGATGTTTACAGAACACCTGCTCCAGGACATAGAATGTCTGATGAGAGACAATATTGCAATTCAGTATTTAAGTCCTTTGAATGTCAGCTGTATAAGGGAGACAGCACTTTCTCCCAAAGCCTACTTTCATTTTATTTTTTAAAACTTTTATTTATGGCTGTGCTGGTCTTCATTGCTACAAGTGGGCATTCTGTAGTTGTGGAGAGTCGGGGGCTGCTCTGGTTGTGGGCTTGGGCTTCCATTGCTGTGGCTGCTTCTGTTGCAGAGCACGGGCTCGAGGCACGTGGGCTTCAGTAGTTGTGGTGCATAGGCTTAACTGCCCTACGCATGTGGGATCTTCCAGGACCAGGACTCAAACCCATGTCCCTTGTGTTGGCAGGCGGGATTCTTAACTGCTGGACCACCAGAGAAGCCCCTTTATTTTTATCTTTTATTGACATATAGTTGATTTACAGTGTTGTGTTAGTTTCAAGTGTACAGCAAAGTGAATCAGTTTTCAATTTCTTTTCCCATATAGGCCATTACAGAGTACTGAATAGAGCTCCCTGGGCTATACAGTAGGTCCTTATTAGTTATCTGTTTATAATATGTGTGTATGTAGGTCCCAGTCTCCCAGTTTATCCCTTTCCTCTTCTCCCCCCTGGTAACAGTAGGTTTGTTTTCTGCATCTGTGACTATTTCTGTTTTGTAAATAAGTTCATTTCAGGAGCCTACTTTTATTCTTATGTGTGCTTGAGGACAGATTGCAGGCAGATTTTGTTGTTGATGTTGCCCGTGAGAGGTTGTAGGCTATTTCCCTAAAGAAGAATTTTTACCTTTTCAGTACATTGCCTTTTCAGTGTGTGTGTGTGTGTGTGTGTGTGTGTGTGTGTGTGTGTATGTGTGTGTGTTTATGTTGTCTTCAACTATCTACCTGTTATTTCATGATTTTAAAGTGATTTTAATATTTTGTGTAAGCATTTCAGAACTCACCATAAGGTACATCAGATCAGATCAGTCGCTCAGTCGTGTCCGACTCTTTGCGACCCCATGAATCGCAGCACGCCAGGCCTCCCTGTCCATCACCGACTCCTGGAGTTCACTCAGACTCACGTCCATCGAGTCAGTGATGCCATCCAGCCATCTCATCCTCTGTCGTCCCCTTCTCCTCTTGCCCCCAATCCCTCCCAGCATCAGAGTCTTTTCCAATGAGTCAGCTCTTCGGATGAGGTGGCCAAAGTACTGGAGTTTCAGCTTCAGCATCATTCCTTCCAAGGAAATCCCAGGCTGATCTCCTTCAGAATGGACTGGTCCCTTGCAGTCCAAGAGACTCTCAAGAGTCTTCTCCAACACCACAGTTCAAAAGCATCAATTCTTCGGCGCTCAGCTTTCTTCACAGTCCAACTCTCACATCCATACATGACCACAGGAAAAACCATAGCCTTGACTAGACGAACCTTTGTTGGCAAAGTAATGTCCCTGCTTTTGAATATGCTATCTAGGTTGGTCATAACATAAGTGGGTTTTATTGCACTGCAAAGAAGACTGGTATTTAAGCTCCATGTTACTTTGTAGTTCTGTCCTTCTTTGAGCTGTCATAGATTTCCTAAACAAAATTGGTTTCAGCCAGTGTGTTCTTAGCTCCCAGTGATGACTAATTTCTAACCGCTTGGCTCACATTAGAATTTTATTTAAAAAAATAAAAAGAGTTTTCTTGGTGGCTTGACACTGTTATCCTGAAATCATTAGTAGTGCTTTTTGCCTTAAAGTCTACTTTGATAGCAGTATAGCTTTGCTTTCTCTTGATGAATGTTGCCTGCTGTATCTTTTTTCTATCCTTATATGTTTCAACCTTCTTTATCCTAGAAAAGCATCATGAAGTTAGATTTAGTTTTTTATTTCTTTAGTCTTACAATTTTAGTCTTTAAATTAGAATTTTTAGTCCCGGACGGGACATAAAAAAAAAAAAATAAATAAATAAATTAGAATTTTTAGTCTATTAGTGTAATTGTTACTATATTTGGAAATTTGCATTCTTTCCTCTTAGTATTACTTCTACCCTGTTTACTCTCTCCTCTCCTTTTGGAACTCTAGTTACATACCTGGTAGACTTTTTCATAGTGTTCCCCAATCTGCTCCTTTTTCTTTTTTTTGGCCACACCGTGTGGCGTGGAAGATCTTTGTTCCCCCACCAGGGATCAAGCCCGCGTCCCCTGCAGTGTAAGTGTGGAGTCTTAACCACTGGACCACCAGGAAAGTCCTTGATCTGTGCCTAAATCTACCCTTTGAATTCTTAGGTTTAGTTAATATACTTTTCAGATCTAGAATTTCAATTTGATTCTTATAGATTCCAGTTCTCAGTTGAAATTCTTCATCTTTTTATATGTTCTTTCCTTTCTTCCCCTGTTTTTTAAAATAGGAAATTTAAGTCATTGTTATTTAAAAGTCTTTCCGTTAACTTCAATGTCTGGATTATCTGAACATCTGTTTCTGTTTTTTCCTTTTGGTTTTTGGTTATAGGAATGCTGAGCATTATGAATAAAATGAAGTTCCAGATGCTTCTGCTCTTTTTCAGAGAGGAAATCCCTCATCCTTTTTGCTAGTCAGGTAGAGTAGGGGCTCATCACCTAATCCTGTTAGGGGCTGAGTTGATGGTTGAGATTGTGTTGCCGGTTTGGTACGGCAGGGATTCTCTTTAGTTTGTCTTTAATGCTGTTTGCCTTTAATGTTAGCAAGTAGCCAGCCATCCAGGGTTTCCAACTGATACTCTCATAAATTCACAGGGATCCCTCCTCCTGGTAGCTTCTCTGCTCTAATCTTTGCTGAGGGCAGTGAGGTTGTTGAAAACTCTACTCTTGATTTTCAGGGGCTTTTGGTTTTGTTTTGAAGCCTTCTTTGTGCAACTGCAGAATTTGGTAAATGTCTTCAGGAGAAGGCCAGCCTTTTGTCAGGCCCGGTTCTTCAACTCTCCTCTTTCACTGGGATCTTGACCTGTGGAGTCTTGCTTTTCATCTCTACCAAAAGCTCTCATGGTTCTTCTGCAGAAGGAAAGTCTTGATTCTCAGCTTTTTGCCCCAGAATCATCAGTACGTCATTTGGATTCTCTGCAGTTCTTCCCTTTTCCCAGAATCTAGAGCCTTCTAGTCTTGGTTGCTTCCGCTGCTTTCTGATGCATTTAAACATTGGTTTTCAAAATGTTGCTGACTTTCCTAATGCTCAGCAGCAGTGTTGGTCTGCCACAAGCTACTTGGTCATATTCAGAAAAGAGTTTCCGGCTAGGAATGAAGTTATAAGACGAAATTAATCTTTATAATTGTGGCGCTTACTTTATAGCCAGGCTCTGTCTATGGAATTCTCCAGGCAAGAATACTGGAGCAGGTAACCATTCCTTTTTCCATTGGATACTCCCTACCCAGAGATCAAACCTGGGTCTCCCACACTGCAGGCGGATTCTTTATTATCTGAGCCATCAGGGAAAGTTACTTTAATTTAGAGCAGTGGTTCTCAAGGAGCTCCTAGCCACATCACCTGGAAACTTGTTAAGAATGCAAATTCTCAGGCCCTCCCTACCCCCAGACCACCTGAATCTATGTTGTAACAAGTCTTCCAAGCATGATACTTATGCATGCTAAAATATGAGAACCACTGCCTTAGAAGTTAGTTGTTTGGCTGTTTAAGTTTCTCCTACCTCCTACAGTTGAACGCTAGAGAGTATATAGGGGTGTTAAAACCAAAATTTAGCCGAGTAAATGAAGATCTAATTGGCTTTAGCAAATGATTCATGAATCAGGCAGCATCTCTTCTGACAAAGAGATACTTTGAGAGGTTACACAATGTGGAAGGCTTCTATAGTAAGCAGCAGGGACAGGAAAGGAAGTCATCATCAGCAAGGAAAAATGAAAGTTCATTGGAGGAAAGTAAAAGCTCAGGTGACCCTAGCTTCTCATTGGTTGAGCTACAGCATTTTCTTTTGGCTGGGCCGGTTGCTGGGAAAGAAGGAAGTCTTTCTCTTGCTGATGTAATAAAGTAGTGCACTTCCTGTTTGGAAGTGCAAGGTACATCTCTTCTGTTGCAGTCAGTAACTGACGTTCTTCCGGCAGGGTAATTGATGTCTTCCTGTCTGAGGTAATTGATGATGAGGATGATGAGGGAAGTAGTAGCACGTGACAGCTCCCTTTACAGGCCTTCCTGATACCCATTTTAGTTAGATTTTCTTTTTTAAAAAAATTTTTCACAAGGGACAAAAGGGAAAGAAAACTCTCTAAGCAGGTACTTTGTGAGTCTTATGAATAAATCATTTAATAAATCTAGAAGATACCTATTGAGTACTCATTCTGTTCCTGGTGCTGTGTTGTCTACACACATGGAATGGACAAGTTAGCAAGTAAATGTAATAGAACATGAGTGTTGTAATAGCTGTAGTTATAAAATGCTCTAGGGAGACTTCCCTGGTTGAGAATGTGGCTTGCAGTGCCGGGGACTTGGGTTTGATCCTTGGTCAGGGAACTAAGACCCCACATACTGCCACAGAACAACGGAGCTGGTGCACCGCAACTGAAGCTTCCTTGTGCCGCAGCAAAAGAGCCTGCAGCGAAGATCCCATGTGCCGCAACTAAAACCTGACACAGTCAAACAAATAAGTAAATAAATCTTAAAAAAAAAAAAAATACTATAGGAGTCAGAGAGATGGAATTATTCTGTCAGTGGGGGAAGGGGAGTCAGACATTTGAAATAGGGTGGGATTTGAAGGCAGATGAACAGAAGGGTATTCTAGACTTGTTCATGAATAGGATGACTGTGTACCTTATTATCGAAAACACTTTTGAGAACCAAAGGGATGCTTTTATGCCAGGACTGTTAATCATTAACTGGGATGTATGATCAGCCTATTTGTAAAGAGGAAGTGATGCTGTGGATCCACAGGTCTGTGTCAACTAGTGAAAGACTCATTTCTTTCAATTATTTCTGGAATTTACAACAGTTCTAATTGGTTTACAGGACTGCTGTAACAAATTACCACAAAGTAGGTGCTTAAAACGACAGAAATTAATGGGTTTTTTGGTAGTTCTGGAGGCTAAACATCTAAAAGCAAGGGCCATGCTCTCTCCGAAGGCTGTAGGGAAGATGGTTGCTGCAGGCCTTGGAGTTTCTTGGCTTGTAGCTATGTTCTTCCAGTCTCTGCCTCTGTGGCCACGTGGCCTCTGCGTGTTTCTGTGTCTCCCAGGGCCTTCTGTAAGGATACCAGTCATGGGATTTAGGACCCACTCTAATCCAGTATGACTTCATGTTAATTACATTTGCAAAGACATTGTTTCCAAATCTAGTCACATTCACATTATTGGGGTCCAGCTTGTCTTTTGGGATGTCACAATTCAACCCATAGCAGATGGGATTGTTTTAGCAGCTTTTGAAAGTTTCTGCAGTTTAATTTATTGTTACACAACAAGGCATTTTTCTCACAAGCTTAGAATATAATACAAATATTTATTTGACTGAGCCCTCTAACAAGTCTGAATAAATACATCTCATTCCAGGCAGTTGTTATTTGTACTTCTCTTATCTCACAGATACATGTATGTCTAGCCCAGTGATAGCAACTGGCGAAGGATGAAATGGCTGCAGCAAAGCTAAAATGAAGGTATAATTTTGCAAAACCAAAACCCTTTGATCACTGAAGCCACCTTTACATATTGTAGTTTGCTGTTACTTCGTGTTACTGACCAGTTGAGAAATGACTGCTTCTGTGGAAGAAGAAGGGATAGAACCTGGTAGAAGTAGACCTGAGCAGCCAGGTTATTTTGTGTGTAATTTTGAGCTACTCACCTCGGGAATGGCACGCTCAGATTGGAGTCATAATTTCACTTCACTGACGAGGGTGTGACATACAATAGAAGATTGTTGCCTGGAGTTCATTCCTTAAGAATGCTGCTCTGCTAGCTCTGCTCATTTTAACAACATAAACTGTACATTATACTCCATGGGGTTGATTATTGTTTGAAAGTATTTGGGTGTTTGGATACTTTGTCTTCTTATATTTAACAGTGGAACTCTGCCACTAATTCTCTGTGTGACATTGACATTCATTTTGGAGGCAGTGTATTTCATACTATGAAAGTCAGTGAAACATGTATACAGTCTTTGATTAAACTTATAGTATCTTCATAACATGTAAAGTCAAGGACTAAAAGAGGACATAAAAAGAGCACCTGTTAAAAGAAAAAAAGATGTCAGAGAAAATGAACAAAGAACAGGAACAGTTTAATTCTTCAGAGAAAGCATGCTAATGACCAATAGGTATCTATAAAGATGGTTAATTTAAGGACATATGTGTTAAAACAAGAAATGCTTCTCCTTTTTTGCCTCTCAGATCGGCAGTGATTAAAGACTAATAATGTAGCTTTTCTGAGTTTTTGGCAAAGTAGATCATTGTAGGTGGGAATGTAAATAGGTATGACCTTTTTGTAAGACCAGTTTGGGGATATAAATCAAAGTTTACAAGGCATACACCCTTTGACATTCCACATCTGTTCCTAGGAAGCGATTTCCATTTTGCGAATGGTCTGCTCAAATCCTTAGATTTATAAATTTTATTAATATAATTTCTAAATATGATAAAATACTCTCTTGTCCTCTTTACTTAAAATAGTCTTCCTGGTCTCTTATTTGCCTTTGTATTTTGGTTCTAAGATGGGACCTTTTAAAAACTAGGTAGATGTTTCACTTTAGTTATTCAAATCTGTTTCCTTTCTGATTTCTCCTGCAGCTTGTAAGCTTAGATAGCCCTCGCGTCTTTAGAAGTTTCATAAATACTTAATTTTAGTTCTTTCTATTTTTTCACTTGTCTTTAAAGAACTTTAACTCTTTATGGTACCTTTAGTTAACTTTGGGGGGTACTAGATTGCTGACCAGTAATTCCAACATTGTTTATTGAACATTCTTCCCTTCTCCTTCCTCTAATTATTATATTAGAGGCACAGAATATATTAAATATTTTATTAGTAATAAATTATTTTATGTATTAGCAATTCATTTGGGGGTCAACTGTAGTGACTTGCTAGTTCTGTTGCTAAGTTCACACTGTTTCAACTAGTTGGCAGAAAATTAAAATTTAGTAAATTAAATTAATTTAGAATATTTTTTAAAATTCTTGCCTATGTATTATTGCTGATAAAACATGGAATTTTTTTTGACTGTGTTATTTGGTATGTAGAATCTTAGTTCCCTGACCAGGATTTGTCACTCGCCCTGTGCAATGGACAGTGGAAACGTGGAGTCCTAACCGCCGGGGAAGTCCCCAGATATGGAATAATTTTGTCAAGTTCAAAAGAGTCTTTTGGAATTTTATTGTTATTTATAGAAAACTTAAAAATTTGGAAACATTTGCTCATTTATAAAATATTTAATTTTCTCATACTGTGTCTTGGTATGTCTTGCCAACTACTTAAGCCTTCTTTATATCTCAGTATTTTTATGCAGATGAATAATTACTTTTTACATACACACACACACACACACACACAAACACACACAGCCAGCCATGTGACATGTAGGATGTTAGTTCCTCAACCAGGGATCAACTCCCCAGCTCCCCCCGCCCCCGCCCCAACACAGTGAAAGCACAGAGTCTTAACCACTGCACCTCCAGGGAAAGTCCCTAGTTTTCTTATTAAAATAGTTCCTAGATGTTTTTACATTTTGATACTATTAGGAATGAGATCTCTTTTTATATTTCCTAATTTATAGTTAGGTTATTATAAGAGTTTCATAGATTTCATGTACACATATGTAGCTTTTTCATATAAATAAAAATTCATTTATGAAATTTAGTAATTTTAAAATTAATTCCTCAATGTTCAGAGTGTTTTAATTTCTTCTTTCAGGGCTTCTAGCTATATAGTCACATTTTCTAGACAGTAAGTGCTATGAGAAATGAAACATTATTTTTACTTACATTTGTATCCTAGGTGCCTGTTATATCGTATAAATCAGTATATAAATATTTGTTGAATAAATAAATGAGGTCATGATGAGTAGAGAAAGCACTATGAGAACATAGTGGCTGTCTTGGAGTAATGGTTTCTTTATTTTCTATGGGTGTATATATCTTAGGTTTTTTAGAGCAACCATCTTTTACTTGTGTAACTATAAAAAAAAAAAACAAATTTAAGGGGAAAAGCTTAACTTTAAATTCTGTTTAACTGAGGTTCAAGGACAGTTTATTGTTTTAGTAGAGTTGATTGGATGTTTTCTGTAAATCCCAGGTGCGTTGCCCAGAGGAATGATCTGTGAGGACATGACATTGAACCTAAGAAAAGGAAGCAGGCCTCTCACAAGGAAGATAATGGGAAACTACTCAGATTTACAGAGTATTTTTTGGTTTGGTTTTACGAAATGAACCTGGTTTGCATGCAGAGCCTTAAGGAACAACAGACACACCTCTGTGGACTCTGTAGTCCTCTGGCCCTTTTCAGGGTACTCAGTCCAGATTGAGTCCTAGCCCTGCGGCAGAACTCACAGTAGTCTCGGCTGTCTCAGCAGTAGAGATCTTTCTTACTCCATCCTCCCTGGTATGAGTAGGCCAGTTGAATTACGCGCTTTCTATGCCCAGGTTGCTCAGTATAAGTCTGCTTGGTGTGCAGAGCTCGGACAGGAACTGGGTGTGCTCCCCCTGACCTCCCTCCTGGGTGTAGTACTGATGGTAGCTCACCTCTGGGTTGTGGCCCATCTGGGAAGGGATAGGTTTTTCTGCCCAGGAAAGACAGAATTGAGTCTCAGAATTGATCTCCTGTGTTTCTCCCTAGCTGAAGAGGGTATGGCGTCTCTGTAGCTCTGATGTCTAACCTGGATGTGCTGACTGTACCTGCTTTGCCCACCAGAACAGCTTCATTACCACTGCATAACCTTTGGATCATGGGATGTACGTTCTTTTTGGTGGCTTACTTGCTTGCTTTGTTTTCCATACTTAGTAACAGAAATGATCTGAGTGCTGTGTACAACTGTCTGATACACACTGGTTCAATCATGTTGTTGTTCAGTCGCCCAGTCGTGTCCTACTCTTTGTGACCCCATGGACTGCAGCACACCAGTCTTCCCTGTTTAGTCATAGGTGTTTTTATTTAATAGACTTTAAGTGGAATGTTTTTTTAAAGTTTTCATTTTAAATTACAGATTAGCAAGAAGTTGCAAAAATAATCTGGAGAGGTCCTGTATTTTTTTTCACCTAGGTTGCCCCAGTGGTTATGTCTTGCGTAGCTAGCTGTAGTACAGTTGTAGTAAGTTGACATCTTTCGATGTGTATTATAGTTCTATGCCATTTTATCACATACGTAGATTCCTATAACCACCACCATAGTCAAGATACTGAACTGTTACCACTAAGAACTCCCTTATGCTATCCCTTTGTAATCACATCCTATATGGGTAGACCCTAGGACTGTTCCCCAGATCTTGTAATTTGCAGAAGGACTTGAAGATCTCCTGTATTGTTGGTTGTTTTATTGCAGTGAAAGCATACAGTGAAATGGGATGGATGATGGAAAACAGTGCATTGAGCAGAATTTGGAGGATACCAGATGTGAGCTTCCAAAAGTTGTCTCCCAGTGGAGTTGACAGGATGCTTTTAATCCCTCAGCAGCAAACTCTAGCTCCAGGTGTGAAATTTTCTGTTGGGGAAGTTTGCTTAAGACTAAGATTCCAGGGTTTTTGTTGGAGGTTGGTCACACAGGCACAAGCACCTTTATGACTGACCCCCAGAAGGAAAGCAGTATTCCCCGGACCTTGCACAGTACATGCCATGCAGTGCGCAGTCTGCACAGACTGTTTAGGCAGGTTGGCACAATGTGGATCAAGACTACAAACATACAGAACACCCTGATCAGCGAGTCTGTACGGGCACTCACTCTTAAGACCTCAGTTCCCAGGAGCTGACCAAGAGTCAGCCACACAAGCAGGCCCTTCTGAAAATGAGAATGTGCGTGATTTGAGCAACTCAGGCCTGCTTGGTTAACTTCCTGCATACCTTTCCTTACCCTGCCTTGTTAGAAATAGTATATGGAGAAATAATTGTGGGCCTGGGGTGGAGGTGAGGCTTGGGTTGGTTGGGATCAGATCAGATCAGATCAGATCAGTCGCTCAGTCGTGTCCAACTCTTTGCGACCCCATGAATCACAGCATGCCAGGCCTCCCTGTCCATCACCAACTCCCGGAGTTCACTCAGACACACGTCCATCGAGTCAGTGATGCCATCCAGCCATCTCATCCTCTGTCGTCCCCTTCTCCTCCTGCCCCCAATCCCTCCCAGCATCAGAGTCTTTTCCAATGAGTCAACTCTTCACATGAGGTGGCCAAAGTACTGGAGTTTCAGCTTTAGCATCATTCCCTCCAAAGAAATCCCAGGGCTGATCTCCTTCAGAATGGACTGGTTGGATCTCCTTGCAGTTCAAGGGACTCTCAAGAGTCTTCTCCAACACCACAGTTCAAAAGCATCAATTCTTCGGTGCTCAGCCTTCTTCACAGTCCAACTCTTAATCCATACATGACCACAGGAAAAACCATAGCCTTGACTAGACGGACCTTTGTTGGCATAGGTACTACTTTAGAAAGAGTGAAAGCTGAGACCTAACTGATGAAAGGGAAATTACCTTATGAACAGAGTCACAGCTTCTAGGCATTAGAACACACCTGCAAAGGTCCCCAGAAGAGAGAACTTGAAAGGAGTCCTAAGTTAGCTTTCTGTTGTTGCCATAATGAATTACCACACACTCAGCAGTTTAAAACAGCACCCATGAGCTGCGGCGGGGTCTGGGGCTCAGAGCAGCGGCGGGAGGAGGCGGACACGTGGCGGCAGCAGCAGTAGCAGCCCCGGCGGCGGCGGC
>NW_011494644.1:13097916-13141244 GCF_000754665.1 Bison bison bison
TTTTAAAAAAAAAAAAAAACAGCACCCAAAGTTCTGTAAGTCAGAACTCCTGGCAGCTTAGCTGGTGCTCCGTGAAGGCTCTCAAGAGGTCAAAATTAAGATGTCATCTGATCTGGGCTCTTACCTGGAGGTTATGGGGAGAATCTGCTTCTAGGCATACTCAAATGTTGGTAGAATTGAGTTCAATAAAGTTCTGTGACCGAGGTTGTCATTTCCTTGGTTGTCAGCCAGGGGTCTTCCTCAGCTTTTAGAAGCCACCCACATTTCTTATATTTCTCTTCAAAGCCAACAAGGGTTCTTTGACTCTCTCTGATTTCTCTGTCATCCTCTTCTGCTTTATATTTTAAAAACAATTTTCTTGAAATATAGTTCACATACCATAGGATTCACCCATTTAAAGAGCACAATTCAAAAGCAGTCTTGACCACACCAACTTTAGAACATTTTCATCACCTCAGAAAGAAACTCCATGCCCTTTAGCTGTCTCCTTATTTCATTCTATCTTTCTCTGTCCCCCCCTGAGTTACAAAGCAACCATTATTCTGCTTTCTCTCTAGACTTCCCTGTTCTGAACATTCATACGAATGGGATCATATAATGTGTTGTCTTTTATGACTGGCTTCTTTCAGTTAGCAAATGTTTTCAAGGTTAGTCCTGTTGTGGCGTGTGTCAGTACTTAATTCCTCTTTATGGCTGAATAATATTGATACTTCATTGTGTGAATATACTACATTTTGTTGATTTATCAGTTGATGGACATTTGGGTTGTTTTCAACATCATTAGACTATTAGGGACTTGCTGATATAAACATTCATATACAGGTTTTTATGGGGACATATGTTTTCATTTCTCTTGGGCGTATACCTTGGAGTGAAATTGCTCAGTAACTCTAATTAAAATCATTTGAGAAACTGTCAGATGGTTTCCAAAAGCAGCTGCACCATTTTACATTCCCATCAGCAGTGTATGAATGTTTCAGTTTCTCCACATATTTGTCAACATTTGTTATTATCTTGCTTTTTAATACTAGCCATCTAATTGAGTGTGAAGTGGTTTTTCATTTTCCTAATGAGTAATGATGTCAGAAGTCATTTAATGTGCTTACTGACCATTGGTATGTCTTCCTTGGAGAAGTGTCTGTTCAGCTCTTTTACCCATTTTGATAACTGGAGTATTTATCTTTTAAAATATTGAATTGTAACAGTTCATTATATATTCTGGATACATGTTCTTTATCAGATTCATGATTTGCAAATATTTTCTCCCATTCTGTGGGTTGTCTTTTCACTCTCTTGACGGGATCTGTGGAAGCATAGAAGCTTTTAGTTCTCATGAGCTACAATTTGTCTGTCTTTTCTTTTGTTTATGCTTTTGGTGTCATCTAAGAATCTTTGCCAAGTTTAAAATCATGAAATTTTACCTGTGCTTTTTCCCAAGAGTTTTTATAGTTTTAGTTTTCGCATTTAGGTCTTTTTAAAATATATATTTATTCATTTCTTTCTTTCTTTTGGCTGCACTGGTTCTGATCGTGACACGTGGGATCTCCAGTCTCTTGCAGCATGTGGGCTCTTCAGTTGCATATGCCAACCCTTAGTTGTGGCACAGGGGATCTAGTTTCCTGACTGAGGATTGAACCTGGGCCCCCTGCATTGGGAGCACAGAGTCTCAGCTACTGGACCACCAGTAGCTCTTTAATCAATTTTTAATTTCTGTGTATGGTACAAGGCAAAGGTCTGATCTCATTCTGTACGTGTGGTATCTCAGCATCATTTTTTGAGAAGACTCTTCCATTTGATAGTTGTGGCCGTAGTTTGGTGAGTTTATTTCTGGACTCACAGTTCTATCCCGTTGATCCATGTGTCTGTCCTTGTGCCAGTTCCATGCTGTTTTGATTATCATGGATTTGTAGTAAGTTTTGAAATTGGTAACGTACGTCCTCCTACATCTTTTTCAAAATTGTTTTGACTCTCTGGGTTCCTGTTGTCTTCTGCGTTTAAGGTTCATGTGCTTATATTAGGTACACCTGGAAAATCAGGATAATCTCTATTTTAAGGTCAACTGATTAGTAATCTTAATTATCTGGAAAGGTTTTTTTTTTTTTTTTGGTCATATGAGGTAGCGTAATCACAGGTTAACAGCAGAGTGAACGTCATGGGAGCACAAGGCCTGTGAGGCTTAGATTTGTGAATAGGTAGAGAATGGTAGGCGCAGAAGTTGGATAGAGGGGTATGAATGGGAGTTTCAGAAATATTTTGTCCAAAGTCACATTGCAGAGCTGGGATTTGAGTGCATATTTGACCGATCTCCATGTTCTCGTGTATACATCAAGTTCGTCTTCATAGACTCATAGCTGTTATTGTTTTTTTCATGTTAACCTGTTGAGCCCTTAGTATATGTGAAGTAGTCTTCACAGTTACATTTTTTGAGCTCTAGCATAGTACTTGGCTTCCCTGGTGGCTCAGAGGTTAAAGCGTCTGCCTGGAATGCAGGAAACCTGGATTCGATCCCTGGGTCGGGAAGATCCCCTGGAGAAGGAAATGGCACCCCACTCCAGTATTCTTGCCTGGAGAATCCCATGGATGGAGGAGCCTGGTGGGCTACATACAGTCCACGGGGTCGCAAAGAGTCAGACATGACTGAGCGACTTCACTTTCACTTTGGGTGCAAATAGGCTGTACTGGAGTTGGCAAAAGGAAAAAGCAGTCAGGAATCAAGGGATGTGTTTCAGAATCTGAAGGTAGGCAGGCAGCCAAACCTTAGCAAAGGGTTGGAACTGAGAAATGGAAGCCCTTCGGGACCTAGAGAATATTTTTCTTCTACCACTTTTCTCTGCTTCTTGTTGTGTATCTATTTCAGTCTGCAGACTGACTATCCTGTTGCTCAGACCGCTTGTTGGAAGGTGGTCCTGCCTCAGCTTCTCCATCATTCAAAAGAACAATCCAGACTGAGTCTCATTTCCAGAACTTCATTTTGGGTCATGTATCCACCTCTGGTTGCGTCAACCGTGGCCCTGAAGTTGGGGGGGTGGGTGCACATACACAAACATGGCAACCTGTAGATTTAGAGATTTACATTTGGGGAACACTTCCCCAAGGAAAGGGAAGTTGCTGCCACCTATGTTAGGTAGCCTCCCTAAAATATGTTCATTTTAGTAACAGCTGTGCTATCGTCTTTGTAGTATAAAAACAAAATTTTAAGCTTACTGAATCAATACAAGGAAAAAAGTAGATATTTCTTTTTGCCTACTTCTCTTGAAATTGAAGGACCACAGGCTGATGATGGTGAGTTTAGCTCAGGCTCTCAAAATAGTTTGAGGAACTCAGGACGTAGTACAAGTTTAGGCTTTGTGATGTCCCTGCCACTTACTACCTTTTTGATCGAACAGATTATAGCTTTGCAGTCTCAATGTCTTTATCTGTATTATAATAGAAGAAAGTAGATGGTCTTTAAAATTTCTCAGTTTAACATTCTAGAATCTTGACTAGACTTCGTTAACCTTCTTTCTAGCTCAGCCTCATTTACTAAATGATAAGTATGATAAATCTAAATCCTATCTGTCCTTGGTGGTGGTGATGGTTTAGCCACCAAGTTATGTCTGACTCTTGGGACCCTGTGGACTATAGCCTGCCAGGCTCTGCTGTCCATGGGATTTCCCAGGCAAGAATACTGGAGTGGGTTGCCATTTCCTTCTCCAGGGCATCTTCCCAACCCAGGGATCTAACCTGCATTTCTGTGGCTCATTGCATTGGCAGGTGGTTTCTTTACCACTGAGCTGCCTGGGAAGCCAGAAAAAAAGTATAGATTTATGTGAACACCTCCATAATACATCTCAGTACAGTTCTATTACCTCTAAAAAAGTTTCTTGTGCTGTTCATTTATAGACTCCCGCCCTAACATCAGTTTCTAACACACTGATTATAGAGTACATACATTTTTTAAACTGGCTTCATTCACGCAGCATAAAGCATTCAGGAATTCATCCCAAGTTGTTTGGTGTAGCATCACTTACTTTTTTTTTCTAAGTAGCATTCCATTGCGTGGATGTGCCACAGTTTGTTTATTCATTCATCTACTGAAGGATATTTTGGTCGTTTCCATTTTTTAACTGGTCATAAATACTGTCACTAGAAACACTGTATAGATTTTTGAGTGAACATCAGTTTTATTTCTCTGGAGGAAGTAACTGGGAACTGGACTGCTGGGTTGTATGTTAAGCGTATCTAACTTTTAATGAAATTACCAAATCGTTTTCCATGGTAGATGTACTATTTGCATCCCACTAGGAGGGTTCTCCGGAGAAGGCAATGGCACCCCACTCCAGTACTCTTGCTTGGAAAATCCCATGGACGGAGGAGCCTGGTGGGCTGCAGTCCATGGGGTCTGGAAGAGTTGGACACGACTGAGCGACTTCACTTTCACTTTTCACTTTCATGCATTGGAGAAGGAAATGGCAACCCACTCCAGTATTCTTGCCTGGAGAATCCCAGGGACGGCGGAGCCTGTTGGGCTGCTGTCTATGGGGTCGCAGAGTCGGACACAACTGAAGCAGCTTAGCAGCAGGAGGGTTCTAGTTGCTCTGCATCCTTGCTTGCACTTGGTATTGTCCTTAATTTTAGCCTTTCTAGTAGGTGTGAATGGATGTCTCATGGTGGTTTCAATTTGCATTTCTCTGACGGATGATAATGTTGAACTACTTTTCATGTGCTTAGCTGCCACGTTGTCAAGGCCATGTGACTGACATGGGTTCTTACCGTCTGAAATGTAACCAGTTAGCCTGCCAGTTTCATAGATGCTGGCAGAAGTCATGAGACTCTGGAGTTGGAGACAAAAGACTTCATTATTCATAGGACATAAATAAAACAAGCTTCATCTCACGTGGGCTACCTTTGGTCCCAAGCCCCATGGGGCTGGTGTCACAGCCGAGGAACCTAAGCTTAAGGAACTCAAATTCTTTACAATGGGCAGCAAACAAAGCCACTTGACTTTTGACCTGGAGGGTAATATTCTATTTTACTTGACAGTAAACAAACTTGTCTTCTGCTCTGAAGGGAAGCAGTGATTGCTTCCTTCTGAGAATGTTGGATATGCAAACTTTCTTGAGATAGTCTTAATTACAAAGCCCCCTTGTACAGAAATGTGAGAAACCATGGAGACTCATCTCCTGTGTGTTTATCTTCTTTGGATAAGTCTGTTCAAGTCTTGCCCATTAAAAAAAAATCAGATGGTTTTCCTTTCTGTTGAGTTTTGAGAATTATACATATCCTGGGTGCAAGTCCTTTGTCAGATGTATGATTTGCCCGTATTTTCTCCCAGTCTGTAGTTTGTATTTTCATTTTTCTCTCAGTGTCATTTGCAGAGCAAAAGTTTTTAGTTTTGCTGACAAGTTCAGGCTGCTGGTTCCAACCCTACTTCTGTGAGGTGTGGTTCCCGTGTCCGTTCATTTTTCAGAGGCTTCACAGCGCTATTTCGACCTGTTTCCTGGTGCGTGCCAGTCTGAAGCCTGTGCGGTGGTCTCTGTTAATGTGAGTTTTAGTCTTTGGTCCTGAATAGCATCAGACCTATGCGTGCATGCATGGGCCAGGGTGTTCACAGCTTGCTTTCTTGAATTCTCCTCAGTGATTCCTCCTGTATTTTTTAAGTTCCCTCGGGGCTTATCTTCTCTCTTCTGGGTGGAAAGCTGTGGAAGTAGTTACCCTGCTGTGTCTTGTACTCCCATCACTGTCTGGGAGACTCGAGAGAGGGAAAAATGAGTAGTTCCCCTTGCTCAGAGGGTAGTTCCCACAGTTTCTCATTCCAGTCGCTTCTGTGGACATCGTATGATTGCCAGTGGCTCAAGAGAAGGGGGGAAAGACGAGAAAATGGAGGGGTTTTCATATTTTCTTTCAGTGTTAGGAGTTCCTATTCTCATTCTTTGATCCAGAACTAAAGGAGCTCTCTCTGTGCCCTGGAGTTCATTTCTGGGTTGACTTGGTGATACTGGAGGGGAGAAAGGGTAGCCTGAACAGGGGTTCAGTGATACAGTGAGTTCTGGCCTTCTTCCTTAATTCTCCTCCTCCCTTTTGCCTTTGAGAATCCTCAAAAGTAATGCTTGGTGCGTGCCTCTTTAGTTGTGCTGCACAGGCTTCTCTCTGCAGTGGTTTCTCTTGTTGCAAAGCTCGGGCTGTAGGGTGCGCGGGCTTCAGTAGTTATAGTAGTTGGGTTTAGCTGTCCTGCCACATGTGGGATCTTCCTGGACTAGGGATCGAACCCACGTCCCCTGCATTGCTACCAGGGAAGCCCCATCTTAACCGTTTCCAAAGTGTATGATACAGAAGTGTTAACTATGTGTGCCTTGTGCAACGGATCTCTAGAACCTTTTTATCTGGCAAAACTGAAAGTCTCTTCCATTGAACAGCAACTCCTCTTTGCCTCCCTCCCCCTACCCCCTGGCAACAATCATTCTACTTTCTGATCAGCATGGGAGTTTTGACCTGCTCCATTTCTGACCTGGGCTGGTTCACCCCTCCTTAGGCAACCTGGTGGTCCCCCGCTCCCGGGACGTCACCATATTGATGCTGAACTTAGCGCGGACACCCGATCAGCATAGCGCACTGCAGCCCAGAACTCCTGGGCTCAAGCGATCCTCCAGCCTCAGCCTCCCAAGTAGCTGGGACTACAGGCGCGCGCCACCGTGCCCGGCTCATTCTAGTTTCTGGTTCGAAGAGTTTGACTTACTTAGATACCTCATGTGGGTGTAATCATGTCTTTGATTTGTCTTTTTGTGATTGACTAATTCTACTTGACATAATGTCCTCAGACTTCATCCATGTTGTAGCATATGATAGAATTTCTTTCCTTTTGGAGGCTGAATAATATTCCATTGTGTATACCACATTTTCTTCATCCATTCATCCTGTGTTTATCCATTCATCCTTGGATGGATATTTAGATTGCTTCTAGCTCTTGGCTACTGTGAATAATGCTCAGTGAGCATGAGCGTGCAGATCTCTCTTCAAGATCCTATTTTCAGTTCTTTGGGGAATATACCCAGAAGTGAGATTGCTGGCTCATATGGTAATTTTATTTCTAATTTTTGAGGACTCTCCATACTGTTTTCCACAGTGACTGTGGCATTTCACCTTCCCACCAGCTGTGCACAAGGTTCCAATTTCTTTACATCCTTGTCAACACTCGTTGTTTGTGTTCTTTTTGATGATAGCCATTCTGACAGGCATGTGGTGATAAGTCGTCGTGGTTCGGGTTTGCATTTACCTAGTAATTAGTGATGTTAAACATCTTTTCACATGTTAGTTGGCTGTTTGTATTCTTCATGGCTCAGAAGGCCAAGAATCTGCCTGCAATGCAGGAGACCCGGGTTCAATCCCTGGGTCAGAAAGATCCCCCAGAGAAGGAAATGGCAGCCCACTCCAGTATTTTTGCCTGGAGAATTCTATGGACAGAGGAGCCTGGTTGGCTACAGTCCATGGGGCTGCAAAAAGTTGGACACGACTGAGCAACTAACACTAACACACATATCTTCTTTGGGGAATTGTCTGTTCATGGCCTTTGTGATTTTTAATTGGATTTTTATTGTTGTTGTTGAGTTTTAGTTCTTTACATATTCTGAATATTAAGCTCTTATCAGATAAATGGTTTGCAAATATTTTATCCAATTCCATAGGTGGCCCTTTCACTGTTGATTCCGTCTCTGTGCAGAAGTTTGATGTAGTCCCATTTGTCTGTTTTTGCTCTTGTTTCTTATGCTTTTGGTGTCATATTCCAAGAAATTGGCACCAAATCCAATGTTGTGAAGTTTTCCCCCTATATTTTGTTCTAGGAGTTTTATAGTTTTGTGTCTTATGTTTAGGTATTTAATCCAATCAGTCCTTTCTTAAAGTATGCTTTATTATTGGGCAGGAATAAGAAGTTTGTTCTTTAGTATGACAGGAATTTGCCATATTGAAACCTTCTTTTCCCTCTTCCTCCCCTTCCTTCTCTTACAGCATGAAGTTGATAAACTCATTCATTTTTTTTCTTATTTGCTTTGCTGTGAGCAAAATGATAGTGAATTCATTTTCAACAGCACTTTATTGTTTGCTCTTTGATTAGCAGGAGGAAGATGAGCCTTAAGTCTGAACGCCGAGGAATTCATGTGGATCAGTCGGAGCTCCTATGCAAGAAAGGATGTGGTTACTACGGCAACCCTGCTTGGCAGGGTTTCTGCTCCAAGTGCTGGAGAGAGGAGTACCACAAAGCCAGGCAGAAGCAGATTCAGGAGGACTGGGAACTGGCAGAGCGGTAAAAGAACTTAACTTGGGGTGTTTAGACAATGATGTAACTGGATACACAGCTTGAGAATACATTTTTCTCTTCTGTTTTGAGCTATTAGCAAGTCAGCTTAATTTTAAGAGAAATGGATATTTTCTTTCGTTCACCACTTGACGAATAGCTTTCAGTGATTTCTTCACTTTGTCTTAACTTTTAATTGTTTTGTGTTTGGGATGAGTTAAGTCTTAGTTCTCTAACATAGACAATAAGCCCCTTTGAATGAAGATGAGCATACTTTATGGTGAAGATTAAATGAGGTTATAGATGAGTGCTCAGGGTTTGGCTTATGACTTTCATCAAGCATTATTTTCCTCATTCTTTTAATATACCCAGCATGACATCTGGCACAGTGATAAGCACATAATAGTAGAAACCTGTTGATTTGTATCCATGGTCCTGAAAGTACAGAAATTTAACTTTTCCTTAAAAAATGGCATTTGTTAGTTTTATCCAGGAAAATGACTGTGATAAAAATTAAAACATAGAATGTCTAGTGAGCATAGGAGCTAATAAAACGCCATGAATAACACCACTGGACCACCAGGTTTTGTAGCTTTAGCTTGTTCCCAGGTGATGCTGACACTGCTGTCTGGAGAATCACACTTCGAGAATCATAGTTCTATGGATAACTTTTGAGATTTATTATGAATACCTCAAATTCAGCTGGTCCAAGGCCAGATTTCTTGCTTTTATTTCCTCTAATCCCCACTCCCAGCAGCTCCTCCTGTCCCTCCTCTTGTATCCAGTTAATGACGTCACTCTTTATTCAGTCGACTCCTTCCACTCCCACACACTGCTTGCAGGTAATTGAGCTGCAAATAAGCAATAATTCTGCTTATTTCAGCTCAGAGAGGCCTTTTGAATTCCATCCTCTCCTGTTTCCAGGTTCTTACTTCTCTCTCTTAAATCTGTGTACTCTGTTCTTAATTACTGTCTCTGTCCCTAGTCTGTCTGCCCCTCCAGGTGTCACACAGCTACCTGCATTATGTTTAAAGCACAGATCAGATAATGGTGTTAGATTATAGTCTTTCTTGATTCCCCACCACGTGATCAAGTCCAGGATTATAGCAGGCTTGGCAGTCAAGGCTTCTTACCACCTGGCGCCTAGCTGTACATCCAGCATCAGAGTCCATCACATCGTCAGGGATCTGACTACATTGAGTGAACTTGGTCCTCAACACAAGTCACATCCTTCCCATTTGTAGTAGTATCTTCTTTCTGGAATGCTCTTTCACTTGGCGGAATCCTCTTGATCCTTCTAAGACTGGGCTGAATATCACCATTATAAAAACTTTCTTGGGACTTCCCTGGTGGTCCAGTGGTTAAGAGTCCGTCTGCCAATGCAGGGCATGCGGGTTCAATCCCTCATCTGGGAAGATTCCATGTGCAGTGGGGCATCTAACCCTGTGTACCCCGGCTGTTGAAGCCTATGCCCTGGAGCGCATGCTCTGCAAAAAGAGAAACCACCACAGTGAAAAGCCCATGTACCACAAGTAGGGAGTAGCCCCTGCTTGTTGCAACTAAAGAAAGCCTGCACATGGTAACAAAGACGTGGCACAGCCAAAATAGTAAAATAAATTTAAAACAAAAAGCCTTCTTGGACTCTTGCAGCAGATTTAGGTTTTGTCCCCCTGTATTCTCATAGCACTAGGGTTTTGCTGTCTACTGTAGGCTTTGTCACAGTATGTGGTAGTTATTGACTTAGCTTGTTCTCTCTTCCACCCTTGAGGTTGTCAGGGAAGAGGACTAGACTGTATTTTTTGTGTGTAATCCTCGTGCAACTGCTGAATGAACTTGATCCACGGAGAAAGTCCCTTTTGAAGTTTGTAGTGGCACATAGGATAGTTTGCTGTCAGAGACCTCAGACCTCTTTGGTATTTAACCTCTAATTCTGAACGTTTTAGCTCCCCAGTTCATCAAGTTATTACCTGTAGATGCAAGGAAAACTTGGAGAATATCAGGGTTACTCTTGATCTCTCCTTGAATTACAGACTGCAGCGGGAGGAAGAAGAGGCCTTTGCCAGCAGTCAGAGCGGCCAAGGGGCCCAATCCCTCACATTTTCCAAGTTTGAAGAGAAGAAAACCAATGAGAAGACCCGCAAGGTTACCACAGTGAAGAAATTCTTCAGTGCTTCATCCAGGGTTGGAGCAAAGAAGGGTAATTTTTCTGATTCTCTTGTTCCCTTTGTGCCCAATGAGACACAGAATGTGTGTGGGCTCAGCTTTGTAATTTCTGTAAGCATTCAGAGATATCAACGCAGACTTGAGATGTTGGGTTGGAGGTGCAGATGACAAATGAAATCTCATTGGTTGGAGGACATTGTGTTTAAGAAAACTTATTTTTACTTTATCAGAGGAATAAAGATAGTTGAAACATATAGCTTTGTTTATAAAATTTATACCCATCGTATCTGCTTGGGTTTTATTTTTTGTGCCTTCAGTTTTTGAATATTGGTTTACTCTCCTTTGTTTAATATCCTCACTATCCATACGTTATCAGAAATGACTGTTTCAGGTTATCTTAAAGTTGTCTAAAAGAGAAGTTTTCTGAAAGCTTGAGAGGCAGCTTGTGTCTAGATAGGAAATACTATTTAGAGAACATGTAGGAAAGGCTCACTTTTGTATATGCTTGACCTTTTTCGTCCTATTGCTTAAAATTCCACATTATAACCAGCAGGAAAATTCTCGCTAAAGTCACACCTGTTCTACCAATGAGCTGATAAGCTAATTGAAATGACCCAGCAGGAAGCAAGAAAGACTGTCTCTTGTTAGACCTTAGTCTCTCTACCTCTGTGTTGATAACCAACACTGATGCTGTCAGAGAGCTGTGCTCTTGGACACTTCCCTCCACTCCCTCCACCCCAACCTGGGATAATTGTTGTTAGGTTTTTGGTCTGCCTGCAGGAAGGGAAGTAATAGTATCACAGCTAAAGATCTTTGCTGATCTTTTGGATTTAATGACTATTGTTTTTTATTTATTAGAAGGAATGATTGTTTATCCAAAAATACAGCACTTCTCTTTAATAAAGGCAAACCTTTACGCCATCTTTTCATTCACATGATCCATTTGGAATTGTTCTTGCTTGGCCCTCTGTCAGGAGTTTTCTCTACAGCGGTAAGAAGGGGAATAATCGATACTTGTTACAGATTAGATGTGTTTGATAAGAATGTATTTGGTTCATGGTTTATTTATGAGGAGGTAGTGTAGTAGGTGATTAAAAGTGTATACTTTGGAGTCACCCTGGTTTGAGTCTCAGCTTTGCAGTTTGCTAGCTGTGTGACATAAGCAGGCTGATCTCTTTAAGCCCTGTCTATTCTGAGGGATAGTAATACCTATCATTGGCATGTCTTGAGGAGTAAATGAGCTGATGTGTGTACAGAGTTTTAGCGCAGTACCTAACACACATAGTCAGTCTCCAATATGTGTTAGCTATTTTAAAATGCATGTTGTTTTTTTGATAGAAAAAAACCTCCTGGTAAGGAACTCGGAGGTATTGATCAAAGCCATTCATTCTTGTTTAGTTTGCATTCTGTTTCCTTCTTTGGGGAAGTCTGATTAACCTTATGCATTTATAGATGTCTAGTGAGATGATATATGACAACAAGTGAAATAGTAAAGAATTATAAAATCATCAGCTCTAACTGTCACATTTTACAGATGACAGTATGAAAGCCCATAAGGTGAACTGATTTACCCAAGATCATATAATGATTTGCTAATATTAGAGTTCAGGTCTCCTAAGTCCTGGTTAAGCTTTTTCCCCTTATATCCCTTGACCTCAAATACGTATGTGTTCACCTGTAACTATATCTGTGTCTGTATCTATGTAGATAGATAAGTGCATAATAGTCACACACATTTATGCCTATACTTGGCACTTTTAAAAATCATGTCCTAGGAGCTTCTATACAGTGTACATTGTATTATGGAAAGAAGATTTGTACTTTAAAAGAAAAATTTCAAGTGATTTTTAATCTTAAAAACTTTCATGTGGAATAGTTGTTAATTTTTAAATTTCTTTAGAATGATAGATTTTTTTTTTTTTAACCTTTAGCTGTTTTATGTCTGTAGAAAGCATGTGGTGAGAAAGACTTCAGAGTGTTGGGAAAAAAATTGATGTGTGTGTATTAGAAAAGAAGATGCTATTGGATCTTTGTTTCACAGATTGCTTATGTAACTCTGCCAAATGAACTCTGCATTTCAGGGTGATTATTTTTTGGGCCTTTGCATGTGGATGAAGTTAGCCTATACTAAATGCAGTTTTCATTTATTGAGTCTAGACTACAATAGGCCTTTTATGTTCTGTGTTCTTTATTTTACTTTGTTAACACGAGATGTCCTTGCTCTTGATATTTTACTTGCTTCTATTGGTGGTACGAAAGAAAGCTCTTAAGTCAGGGCAGGTTGGTGGTACATAGAATGCAAATAACCTTCTAAGGGATTTGAAAAATATTTTAACTTCCTGTTAGAGTTGTCTGTGTCTTCAGAGAAGATTAATGGGACAGCTTGACCGTAAAGACTCAGAGAATCTACTTTCAGTTTTTTAATCTCCAAAGCAGGGTTGAGTGAGGTGTAGTTTAGAGTAAATCACAGTGGGTCAGCCAAGTTGAAATAGTTGCTCATACATTCTAAAATGCCCTTTTTCTTTAGAGCTCAAATAGATGTCACCCTGAGTAGAATCTTGTGTTCATCTTTTACAAATAATCTAAAAGTTATGCTCTAAGGAGGGATTAAGGAAGGCTGTCTTTTTTTTTTTTTTAGAATTAAGATGCCAATCTTTCTACTCAGACCTTAGATTCTAAATACTATCCTACACTGAAGTGAATTCAGGTTCCTTGAAGAATTGAGTGATTCTGGAACTGGAGCAGGGAAAGGAGGGCCCCTCAGAAATGTTGGGGACATGTCAAGCACCCAGAAGTCAGCTTGAATGGGTTCCCGCTGACCAAATTTGGGTATCAAAACAAATAAAGACAATAAATGGACTGCAGATGAATAAAACAATAATCTATTAGTCCATCCAACTAATAAAATAGATAAAGAAGGGAAGAAAACTCTTGCTTACCATAGAGTGTTGACTAACACATATAGGAGTGATGGAGACAGAAAATCACCATGTTATAGTTATCCTGGTAGGAACTGGTTCAGACAGGTTACACCAGTGGATGCCGAATCTAGGGTGAGAGTAGGGAGTTTCCTGAGGAACAAGTGGTGAACCGTGATTCAGGTTAACTCCCACAACTTATTTACTGATTACACATAGAGAAATGATAGCTGCATTACAGCGTGGGAAATGGACCTTGTGTGTTTCTAGGTATGATAATTCGAGAAGAACACAACATCAATTGTGTAATATTTAAGCTGAAAATTTATAACCTGACATCTAGTCATGAGGCAACAGTAGAGAAACACAAATTGAGGTACATTCAGTAAAAATAACTGGCTCGTATTCTTCAAAATTGTCAGTGTCATGAAAAACAAAGACATTTCCAGGTTAGAGGAGACTGTATGACCACTAAATAAATGTGTGACCCTCAGTTTGATCCTGTGTTTTTAAAAAAAATGCTTATTTTTCAGTAACTATAGTTAGCAACAGAATATCCTTGCTGCTAAGAAATACTCAAACTAAGGGATAAAGAGCATGATACATACCATCTACTCTGAAAAATTTAGAAAAAATTGCACACAGACATGGAGCAAAGTGTTAAAATTTTGTGACTCTAGATAATGGGTAGAAAGGGATTCTTTGGGAGAATTCCACGGACAGAGGAGTCTGGTGAGCTGTGATCCATAGGGTTACAAAGAGTCGGACACAACTGAAGTGACTTAGCATGCATGCACATACTAATTCATAACTAGTGAATGCAGTTCATCTTTTTTATTCTTTTAAGTTTTTTAAAGCAGTTTTAGGTTCACATAAAATTGAAAGGATCATACAGAGAGTTCCCGTACGTGCTGTGCCTCCACACATGCACAGTCTCCTCCAGTGTCAGCATCCCCCGCCAGAGTGGGCCATTTGTGTTAGTTGCTAAACCTACATTGACACATGATTTTCAGAAGCATGTAGTTTACATAAGGATTCATTCTGGGCATTGGACATTCGGTTGATTTGGACAAATGTATAATGATATGTATTTACCATTATAGTATCATACAGAGTATCTTTACTTTCATTAGCATTTTGAAAGAATATTTTTAAAAAATCAAAATCATCTGTCTTTGGAAAATAGTATTTGTTGAAGGCAGAGAGTGTGCACAAGTAAGGCAATAAAAGAGATGGTTAGTTTCCCCGCCCTTGGCTGGCTTACAGATCCACAGAGTCTCAGGGCATGGTGTTCCCTGGAAAGAGTCCTCAGTCCACTCTGACATGCTGAGGCAGATACTGCATAGTAAGGAGCTCAGGCTGCAGTTAAGGCACAGAGTCCTGGGTTCAGATTCCAGCTTGTGCCAGTTAAATAGCTGCAGCATCATTCAAGTTAATTAATGTTCTCAAGCCTTAGTTTATAGAGTTGTGAGGATTACACAACAAAGCATCGGAAAAGCACTTAGCACGTAGTAAACATTTGCTGTATGTAAACTATCACCACTGTTAGTTTGTCAGATTGCATGTGCATTCTGTTGTTGTTGGGTGGAGTATTCTATAAATATCAGTTAATTCAAGTTGTCTGATAGCATTGTTCAGGTATTCTGTCCTTATTGACTTTTTTGTATTACCTATAATATTGATTACCAAGAGAGGAGCATTGAACTCTCCTATTAAAATCATGGATTTTTAAATTTCTTCTCTTTATGTTTCATGTGTTTTAAAGCTGTGTTACTAGGTGCATGGGCTTCCCTGGTGGCTCAGGGGTAAAGAATGCCTGCAGTGCAGAGACAGGGGTTTGATTCCTGGGTTGGGAAGATCCCCTGGAGAAGGAAATGGCAACCCACTCCAGTATACTTGCCTGGGAAATCCCAGGGACAGAGGAGCCTAATGGGCTGCAGTTCACGGGGTTGCAAAAGAGTCAGACACGACTCAGCGATTAAACAAACAAGGAGAATCCAAATATTTAAACATAAAATAACTTAAATTCAAGTTTAACTTTGATTTAGCATAATTTAAATAATCTTAAGTTAGATACTTAAAGTAATTCCATGCATGGATCTTCTGTGTAATGAAACTTACTATGTTTAATTTTCCCAGCAGAAATTCAGGAAGCAAAAGCTCCCAGTCCTTCCATAAACCGGCAAACCAGCATTGAAACGGATAGAGTGTCTAAAGAGTTCATAGAATTTCTCAAGACCTTCCACAAGACAGGCCAAGAAATCTATAAGCAGACCAAGCTGTTTTTGGAAGCAATGCATTACAAAAGGGTAGGTTGAGAACCACCTAGAAACGTAGAGTCTTAGAGATAATCTAGTGAAACTTTGAGATAGGTCTTAGAGATAATCTAGTGAAACTTTGTCATTTTCCAACTGAGAAAATAAAGATCCAGAAATGTTGTCACTTACCTGAGAAATGTCACTGAACTAAGTTAAACATGACTCTAAGGCTAATACTTTTGCACTACAACTCAATGGTATTTGGATCATCTTCATGTGGAAAGTCTGGCATCAAAGCCACTTACACTGTTTCCTTTAGTAGTAAGCCTTCCTAACTTGTCACCTTATAAATAGTAAGCTGCCAAGAGGGCCATAGTAGACGTTGAACTCAAGTAATAATCATTAGACCAAGAATAATCATTTAGGATTTTTTTTTTTTTGGTTTGGTTTTGTATATTGATTTTTAATTTTCCTGTCCTTGCTCAGGTAGAGAAGCGAAAGCTAAAATTTAGACATTGAAAAGGACCTTAGCAACTTCTGTCCATTTATTGTACAGGTAGGAAAGTTGAGAGCCAGAGAGGATGAGTGACTTATCCAGGGTCACTTGGATAACAGCTTGTGTCCTCTCCATGTGTGTCTTTACCTTGTAATTTCTAACCTGTAGTTTCAACAGTGAACCACTCTTGCCCACACCTTTTTCCTCTTTGTTCCTATTTTCTCCAGTCCTAGAGTATGCCAGTGATGAGCAACCTTTTTCCCACATAACAGGTCAAGTCTAGAAAAATTAAGTATTTTCAGAATTGCATTAAAATTTTTTTCAGCCATTTTATCTTTATCAGGAAATACTTTATATCTGCACTGAGAGTTTTTAAAAATACTTCCTCATCCCCAAAATGTACCTCTTTAGGTTAAAATTTCATTCAGCACCTGCATAATTCCCATACACTGAAGTATTGCAAAGTAATGCTTAAAGAGATTTTTTTAAAAACTAGCTGCTATACTGCTTGAAAAGCCTGGTTCACTTTACTCATCTGTGAATACTTTTGATCTTTTCCTAAACCTTGTTGGAAAACTCAGGTAACCAGTGCTAAATATACAATTGCATTAATGGACTCTAATTCAGGAGTCTCTTCATTAAGACAAGACTATATGTTTAGTAATGTCAGGTGCTTGCAGAAGCCACTGCCAGGACACTACTGGACCCCTGGAGTGTCGTGAATAACATTGTATGTGCTCAAACTCTGGTGCCCTCAGAGTGTTTTAAATGAATGTAACATCTTTGGGAATTCTGCAGAATTTGGCTACCTGGTGCACCAACTGCTCTGTCCCTTCTGTCTCAGAATGTGAGTTTCTGGAACACTTAACCCTTACACATTTCATTCACTGAAGCAAAGGCAAAAGTTTAAACATTTCTCTTGCTGAAAAATTACATGGTAATGTTTGTGAAAAGCACATTCGAGTAGTTTGTCATTAATAACTATCTAGCTCCTAAAAGTGACTAACTGCTCCTGGCTTTTCCTTAGAGTGATGAAGTGAATTCACGTACCTTGATAGTTCTTACCTTCATTTTGCCAGTAATTGAATTTGACAGAAATCAACTAGCTTCATGACCACGGGATATATTCCCTTGGAAGGTAGATTATCTTAAAATCTGAGGCCTACATGCTTGGCGACATACTTTAAAACTTAAAATTAAACATGTATTTAGAAGGCGTAAGGCCCTAATATGTTTAGTTTCCTGGAAAAGGAAATTATTGAAGGCAGCAGAGACTAGTGATACAAAAAATATGAACATTAAAAGTTAAGTTAAAACCTAAGTAGATCAAACAGTTAACTGTAGTACAAAAGAATCTTAATCTAGAAAATAGGTCATGGAGATCTAGTTTCAAAAGATAAAATACACAAAACATAATTAAGGAAATAGTCAAAGATTTTGAAAGCTAAGGGTGGAAAAAAGACTTCAGCCAGACTTTTTTTTTTTTTTTTTAGGAAAAAAAAATAAAATGGCTTTACACAGACATTATAGAAAAGACTATCCCAGGTATTGGTTAAAGAATGCTTAAAGAAAAGAAATAATTTACACTGTTAGACTGTGCTTTTTCTTAGAAAATTATGAAAAACTTTTTGGAATTTTGTAAAACTTAAAAGAATTTACCAGCACAAACGTGCTATTATGTCACTTAGCTCCTTTGGGAAGAACTTTGAAGGATCTGAGATGTAATCTACTTGCAAGTTAAAAGTTAGCCTGCCATAGTTTCATAGGCTTCCCTGGTGGCTCAGATAGTAAAGAATCCACCTGTAATGCAGGAGACCCATGTTTGATCCCTGGGTCGAGAAGATCCCCTGGAGAAGGGAATGGTTATCCTCTCCAGTATTCTTGCTTGCACAGTTCCATAAACAGAAGAGCCTGAAGGGCTACAGTCAATGGGGTTGCAAAGAGTTGAACATGACTGAGCAACTAATGCTTTCACTTTCATAATTCCATGAATACTGGCAGAAGACAAGCTTCCTGGGTCAAGAAAAAAAAAAGAAGCCAGTTTATGACAGCATTAGCAGTGGCCAGAGTATATCAACCAGGTAATCCCTGTATAGGCAGTGAGTTAGGCTAAAGAAGAGGGTCTTTCATAGGGCTGTGAGCCTGCCTGACTTTTGCTCCAGAAAGAAACCTTATTATATTAGACAGTGAACAGCCTACCCTTTTCACTTGAGTGGGGCTCTACCCCTGTTTTCACGGCCTGTCCACTATACAGCTATCTTGGAAAAGGGTGCAGAACAAGGGCTGCCAGTGTCTCCTCACAAGATGCAGAAATAGGAGAGATCAACATAGAACTGTTTCCCTGTGTCTTTACAATAGTATGAAGAGTAGTGATAAATGGGCACTTGCATTCTTTTTTTAAAGATGTATGTATTTTTAATTGGAGGATAATTGCTCTACAATATTGTGTTGGTTTCTGCCTTATATCAGCATGAATCAGCCATAGGCATGTCCCCTTGCATTCTTTTTTTCTATGCCTGGCTCTGTTGTAGCCTCCAAGGACACGAAAGTAAATAGTATCCTCAGGGAACTGACATTTTAGTGCAGGAGATAGGCAATAAACTAATTTATAATATACAACTGTGGTAAGTCCTCTGAAGAATCTAAAGCAGGATAAGAAAACAGAGTGGCAGGTTAGTTCACATTGCAAAATAAACACTGCTAAAGTGCAAATCTGTGCAATAGAAATAGAAAATGGAGTGTTCTGAACTGTAACAAAATTATAGTGATTGTGTGGAGCTGGGGGAGGAAGTAGGTGATCCATTGCCACCTATAAAGCAGGCCATTTAGGCCTTTAAAAGGAGGCCATAGTTTCTAGTTAGGAGTGAGTACTGGTAATAGTCTTAAGAATGAATTGTGTTCTTACTGTTAAGATTTGATGCGAATGAAAGTTAGCCATGTTATGTATTATAAATTAGTTTATTGTCTATCTCTTCCTCTAAGCTATCTAAGGAGATAATCTATTGCAGAAAGTACTGAATTATTTGCATTCAGTCTTCCTGTTCAATCTGAATGCCCTCTGAGAATGTTATTATTTTTTATGTAATTGCCTGGTACAGTGGCTAGAATTCTATTAGCCATGTAATAAATGTTTTCAGAATGAATAAAAATATAATTTTCTGGAAATTGGGGGAAAATAATCTTAACGGAAAATCCGAGAAAAAAACAGAATACCAATAGAGATAAATTTAGCAGCCTGGTGAGATAAATCCACAAAATTCAGTTACAGTACAAGATGCCAGAGATAGAAAGCTAGAGAGCCTAGCAGACTTTTTAAAAAGAGCAGTTTTTAAAGATAATAGCAAAAAAAAAAAAAATAAAATAAAGATAATAGCAATAAAAAGATTAAATATTAAATGATAATCTAATACAGAAAGAGGTTTATTCAAAGAATTAAAAGACTGTTTCTGGATTTTATCTTGGATTTAGCTGAGGAAGTACAGATATCTTGGATCTAGCTGAGGAAAACAAAAAGATAAATTTACAAATACCTTTCAGGTCAGTGTGAATACTTAAAATATTAAATTATACATGTTACATTTTTTATTCTAGTAAAAGAAGGTAGCAGGAGTTTGGGAGGGAAGTTTCTAAATATAGCAGACAACTCAGAATATACTAAAATGAAACTTACCACAACTAGATATGATTTTCATATATAGACAGAAAAGAGAGAGAGAATGGTGAAATAAACCAGGGATTCCAGAAATAAATTCAGTTTCTCAGGAGCAAATTATATGAGAATTAGAAAAACAAGGGGGAACAGGATTGCTTTTTACTAATTGCTGCTGAAGAAGACAGGGAAGTTTGTTTGCAAATTATTTAAGGTCTGTGTTTGATACGAGCCTTACATGCCCACCAAATAAAAGAGCTAAGAATGAAAAACATTAGAAGAAAGCAGATTAAGGTACTTATTTCATCTACAGAGAGGAGCTAAAATTGGAACTGTTGAAAATTGTTCTTAATAATCAGGAAAAAGGTTTAATGGTATTAAACATTCAGGCAGTTAAGGAGTGCAACAGTTAAGGTATGACAGAGTGCTGTTGAGTGCTGTGAGGCCTGCAAGGTTATTTTGACCAAGGGAATGGAGAGGACATCTTCGCAGAGGAGGCGAGATGGGGACCGAGCCTTGAATGAAACCCTGTGGGACTTCCTTGGGCAGCTTCTGGAGGATTGGAGAGGAGCAGAAGTAATCTGGACAGAGAATAATTTTACATTGTTAGAGAGGTGGGAAAGCTAAATGCAGGTTCTCAACAATAGGAAACCTAGCAGCGTACGTGGGGACCAGATCGTGATCTAAGATGATCAGTTGAGAAGAGAAAGATCGAAAGTGGGAAGATCAGCTGAACTCCAGGGGAGAGGTAATGAGGACCCAAACCAGGGAAGGTGGACGAGACATTGTGAAGGCAGGTGGGCAAGGTTTGCTCACTAGCTCTCACCCCAGGCCATCTCTTCTGAATCAGCCAGGGCGTCAGGGACTGTGTGCTTCATCGGGGCTTTATTGACCCACGTCATTGGCCTGTGCAGAGGTGGTCTGTGAGAAGCAGTCCTGTGGAATTTGTCTTGCGCCATATCCATGCCCTCCTGTGATGACATCTTCATGAGAACCCTTGGAGAAATTCCTGATTTTGGAGTCAGAATTTCACCTAAGAAACTGCTTTTAGATTTGGACACTCAGTTGTGTGACTATTTTCATCTTGCTGATGATTGCTAGACAGCTTAGTTAGACAAATTTATGGGATGACTTTTTTTTTTTTTTTTTTTTTTAACTTCTGTATCTTCAAGGAAGACATTTTAGTGTTATCTTTCCAGCTCTACTTTCTGTTTCTCTCCATGTTTTGTCTTGTTTTGTCATTTTTCTAGGTTGCTCTGAGCTGGGTTTATCTTTCATATAGACTTCAAATATTCTTTGGAAGAAAGTGGGGAATAAATACTAATATATATGTTACACCTGTAAAATCAGTAAAACCCAAATGAAAATTACGATGCTCAGTGTTGGAGGGGCTGTGTAGAAATAAGCACACATACATGGCTAATGTCTGTACTTGGAGTTTCTGAGGAGTGTGTTGAGGAACAGATATTTAGAGCTGTAAAGTTGTTCATATTTTTTAAGCAGTTAATGCCACTTTTGTAAATGAATCACAAAGAGATAACCCAAAATAAACTATCTTCACACAGTTGTTTATAGCTACAATATATAACTAGTGAAAAAAGGGTAAGAACCCATGGCACATAGTGGTAGAAGATAGTTAAATAAATTGGCTAATATAATGGAATATTATAAAGCCATCAAATGATTAAGTAGACTAGGTAAGTCAGAATGTACATATACATGTAAATTATCAAAATATGCATTATACCCATGTAAGAATATGTATATACAGCAGAAAGAAATGAGAAGTCATGGAATGTGGTAAAGAATATTAAAGGACAGGCTTTTCTTCCCTGCAGCAGTAATTGAATTCGTAAGTACTTTGGGGATTAGTTCAAGGAGTAAGTTTTGTAAAATTTAGAGCTTTCCTCCTGATCTGTCTTTCAGTTACTTAGCAGCCTCTTTGTCCCTTTGTTTCAGGACTTAAGTATTGAGGAGCAGTCAGAGTGTACTCAGGATTTTTACCAGAATGTGGCTGAAAGAATGCAGACTCGTGGAAAAGGTAATCCCTTGGGTAGCCCGCCTCCGGGAGACTGCTGGTAGTTGCACAGGCCTCCTGCTGGGTCTCTCAGTTGTTGCTCTCTTTCTCAAAAGTCTTCGTTGGTTTGCCTGCTCTGTTCTGTAGCTTACTCCACTAACATTCAGGTAGTTGGTTTTATACTTAGCAGTATCTTTGAATACCACCACGTATATCATTCCAAGATAATCAGGCAATTGGATAATTTCTTGAGCAATATTTAATAATTTCATTGGGAATAGGGACAGAGTCAGGTAAAACCCCTTGGGAGGCTTTTAAATAAAACCCCCATCTCGGAATTGCCATCTTGATGAGAAATATGGCCCATTTATTTACTTTAGAGTGACCTCTAAGGTCATATAGTAGACCTCTGAAAAGTGAAAGGGTGAGTCTTGCCAGCACATACCAGTCTTGAGAATTTCAAGTGCTTTTCTAATGTAGCATCATGCTAAGGTCTTCTCATTAAGCAGGGTGTACACCTATTAGGTCCTGCCAGACAGCTTAAGTTAGAAGTAGGAATTCTGTAAAAGGCAGCTGCAAAAGTTGGGGTAATTTTTTTAGAGTATTTTTCAATATTTTATACTTTTGTTTGAGTGTTTTTAATGTATTTCTGGTAAATTAGTTTTCTGCTACATTGAAAGTACTATGAAAACATTACTCTTCATTTCAAATGTTCATCCTTCATTCAAGTATCCTTTTGAATATTTCAGTGCCTCCAGAAAGAGTTGAGAAGATAATGGATCAGATTGAAAAGTACATCATGACTCGTCTCTATAAATATGTGTTCTGTCCAGAAACTACTGATGATGAGAAGAAAGATCTTGCTATTCAGAAGAGGATCAGGTAGTTGGTTGTTCTGCTTTTCCTTGTTGTATTTACTACCTTCCGTTGGAAGAACACATCTGAGAAAACTGGGCCCTTGAGTTTCAGACCTTGGGTGAAAGTAACAGCTAAGGTGTCTGCCATCCTTAGCATATAAACTCCTTTGTGATGTCAGAAAGAAAAGGCATGTGGTAAATTGACAAGAGGAGAAGACTCAGGTCTCCATCGTGCTCATCTATTTGAATCCAGGCAGCTTTAGATGAGAACTATGCCTGGTGTTCAGATCTCCAAAATTTCCAAGGAACAAGAGGAAATTTCATTGTTTTCTCATTTCACTGCACTAACTATCTTGTCAGGCAGGAAGCTGTGAATATCCGTATAAAGGCAGTGTGTGTTGTCTGTCTTTGTTATTCCCAGGGGTGATTCAGCCATTCCTGCTGCTGCGTCTTTCCACTAGCCCTGGGTTGCTAGCACTGTGCAAAGCACCCACTGTTCCATGGCCAGTGGAGCGAGTGCCCGTGCTGTGCATTCTAGCGGCAGCAGAGCACTGGGGAAAGAGGCCGTCAACATGTGGGAACAGGGCCAGGCCTGAGCCTGAAGAGGTGTTTCTGGAGGAGAGGGAGCCTCGGATCACAAGTGGGGTTCCCAGACAGCAGGGCTGGTAATCGGTAGCTCTGAACTTGATGATGTCTCATCGGAAGTGTGGAATTGATCTTGGGAAGATAAGGGATGAAGCCAGAAGTAACTCAGTGGGCTTTAGACTGAGGTGCAGGGTGAGAGCGTTAGTCAAGCATGTGGTGAGGGTTGGCAGCAGAATTTCACGAGTGGAATCACCATGTGACCAGAAATCTCAGTGGTTCAGGCGGAAGTGACACACGCCTGATGATCTCTGACTCGGGCTCTGGTGTGCCTCAGAAGTCGAGGGCAGAGCCTAAAAGGTGGGCAGTGAGGACAGGGAGCAGCAGGTTCTTCCCAGATCTTCATTCTTAAATATCCATTGCTTTTCCAATGTAGTATAATTTCACTTCAACCGGAAAAATTGTCTTCTGCTTTCTTGTGATAAGTGCAGAAGAGAAGCCTCATCCTAGGATTCCAGTTGCTCAGCACATCAGCCGAGCTGCTAGTAGGTGCAGGGGCTGGGGTTGCCTGACGAGCCAGCGGTGCCCTGTCTTTTTCTGTCACTGAGGAAATAACATGATAAATGATTACAGTCCATCCTTGGACATTTTTTTTCACTGTCTCTCTCTTTCTCTCGGTAGAGCCCTGCACTGGGTTACACCTCAGATGCTTTGTGTCCCTGTTAATGAAGAAATTCCAGAAGTGTCCGATATGGTGGTGAAAGCAATTACAGGTCAGTGAAACTAAGAACTTTTGTATTTGGATGTTTTCCCCTTGAAGTTAGCATTTTGCTTTATAAATCTGTACTTATTTCAGTGAGCAAAAAGATAGTATTTCTAAAATACTTCTAAAATGCAGATTGCCAAAGCTATATTGGAATGTGGTAAAAGTGATTTAAGAGTGTTAGGTTTCAGATCAGCAACTAAACCACTCTCCCCCTTCATTTTCCATGACCATTTCTTATTTCTTGAGCATTGAACTAAAGTCAACTAGATACATTTCTTAAAACTCAACTGCATTTATGTATCAAAATAATTTTGAGAGATGAAGTTGGTGAGGCATGGTTATCCCCAAGCTAGAATTATATATTAAAATGATGCCTCTAGTTGGTTGTTAATCAGAGATGTGCTTTGAATTTCTTTTCTGGTTAGTTGGAGAAGTAAATGAAGTGCACTAAATCGATGTGGCTCCAACGTTCTGGACAGGTCTAGTCACCTAATAAGGTTTCTGTTTCTTAATCAAGAAATAACCCAGCAGAAGTGCAACACAAAAGTTTTAAAACAAAATTGGTGGAGAAGACATCCAACTTGCCCAACTTCTTCTTAATTAAGGAGAAGAGTTGGAAAGAGATTGCCAATTTAGAGATTTTTAATGAAATTCTACTGGGAACAAAAGTGGGTCAGCTGATGTTAGCAGTGCTGGAGGTGCGCCATTAAGTAGCCTCCTTTGGTTATAAGAACCAGAGACTCGAGTTACAGTAAGAAATGAGGGTTTGCTTAAGATATTATCAGGGTTGGAAAGGAGGTGAGGCTGTTACAGAAACTTAGCTTCAAGGCCCCTTCAGGGACTGAATTGTCTTCTGGCTAACATGATTCTTCCACTTTCTCAGGTTCTGCTTCTCTTTGTACTTTTTCACATTTCAGCTCTTGGTATAAAATGTATTATTTTCTGTACCTCCCTGTGTAGAGTTTAATTGTCCTCACTAAATACCACCCTCTTTGTTGCTCAGAGCTTTTCTGCTAAGCTCCTCATGGGTCCCATGAATGACTGTTTTGGGTCAAGGCCCAACCCCCACCCCTGCCTTTTGCTCAGGGGACATCCATAAGAGATTGAAAGTGAAGCCTGAAACTTGTACTTATGTTTTCCCCAAAGACTCTTACTAGTAAGTTCAAGATCAACTGGTTTACATTTAAAGTACTTCATAGGAATTTATGTTGGGGACTCTTTTCTAAAAAGCCACAGGACAGACCTTAGAAAACTAGAAACTACAAGTGCCAAATCATTGTTTACTGAAAAATAAAAATAAGAAAGAAGATGTCAGTATATCAGCAGTTTGTTAACAGAATTTGAGCTGTGGAACTTTGCTCTCTTGGCATCTAAGATGAAGTTTGGAGAGATCTTTTGATAGTAAAATTATAGCCATGAAATTTTAAAAGCCTTCTTACGCTCTCATCTTAGCCCCCTCTTCTTGCCAGTCCAAGAGCTGGCACATTCTGCCTCTGAGGACCAGAGTTGATATGATCACTTTCTTCCTACTCTATAAACTTGTCAGCCTTCAAAAGGACAGTCTCTAACAATAGTCTTAAATGTGGAGATAATCAGTGAACTTTCTCAAAATCACTGTCTGCTTCTAATCAGGACTGTCCTTTTTGTTTATAAATACACTGCACTGAGGCCTGTGCCACTTGAGTTGGCATCTAGTGGGTAGAACCCCCGAGTGCTGCTAAACACCCTGCAGTGTGCAGGACAGTCCCTGCAGCAGAATCATCGGCCACAATGTCACTAGCACCCAGTTTGACTGACCTGGGAGTACTGCCTACTTTGCTTTCAAAACTGCATTAAAGATAAGTCTGGACATCTGCTAAGATAGAGTCCCCACCCTCAACCCTGTCTTTCCTCCTGGCCCCTTGTGGCTCAGACAGTAAAGAATTTGCCTGCAGTGCAGGAGACCCGGGTTCGATCCCTGGGTTGGGAAGATCCCCTGGAGAAGGGAATAGCAATCCACTCCAGTATTCTTGCCTGGAGAATCCCATGGACAAGGGAGCCCGGCAGGCTACAGTCCATGAGGTCACAAAGAGTCAGGCATGACTGAGACACTAACGCTTTCACTTTTCTCAAAAGCCCTGAATGGAAAGCACAAAACAGTATCTGAGGACTCCTAAAGGCAAGTCCGAGCAGGCAGATTGGGAAGGGGAGTCATTACTAAGCGAACAGCTAACGCAGTCATGAGTTTCCTGTGTTGTTTACTTTTCTTTCCACTCTCCTAGTTTAGACTTCAGGGCAGCACAAATCATGGAACTGCTCCTGGGGTTGGGTGGTCTAAAAGCAAAAAGAAACTTCTCTCAGACTCAAAGATACTGGGAAGGGTGGGGTTCACTACCAGATGGAGAGTGTGGGAGAAGTCCCTTGGGTTTTGTTTTCCCCTTTATTTTCCTTTTTCTTCTCTTCTCTTTTTCTTTTTAC
The DNA here is from genome assembly GCF_000754665.1 of Bison bison bison. Taxonomy (NCBI): domain Eukaryota; kingdom Metazoa; phylum Chordata; class Mammalia; order Artiodactyla; family Bovidae; genus Bison; species Bison bison. The sequence continues at coordinate 13,124,349 of NW_011494644.1, forward strand.
ACTGCTGGCCTTGCTCCTTGGCAGGGCAGCTACAAATGCGTCCAGATAGAAAATACAGGCATGCCTCAGAGAGTCTGTGAGTTTGGTTCCCAATCATCACAATAAAGCAAACACCGTTGAAAATGAGCCACACAGATGTTTTGGTTTCCCAGTGCTGATAAGTTATATTTACATGGTACTGTAGTTTCTTCAGTGTGCAGTAGCATTATGTCTAAAGAGCAATATGCATACCTTATTTTAAAAAGACTTTATTGCTAAAAATGCCAAAGCAATTACCATGGTAACATTAAAGATCTCAGATCATGATAACAGATATAATAATAATGAAAAGGTTTGAAATATGCAGGAAATACCAAAATGTGACACAGAGACACAGAGTAATTAATAAGCAAATGCTGTTGGAAAAATGGTGCTGAGAGATGCTCAACATAGGTTGCCACAAACCTTCAATCTGTAAAAAAAAAAACAACAAAAAACTGCAGTATCTGTGAAGTGCAATAAAATATGTGCCTGTTATTCACTTTTAATTTATCTTAAAACTTAAGGAATAAAGATTAATGAGAACATGGTTAAATGTTTGAAATGGAGAATGTAAACCAACAGCAAAAGGCAGAAGGATAAATAGGGTGAAAATGGTTTATACACAATGGAGTATTACTCAGCCATTAAAAAGAATACATTTGAATCAGTTCTAATGAGGTGGATGAAACTGGAGCCTATTATACAGAGTGAAGTAAGCCAGAAAGAAAAACACCAATACACTATACTAACACATATATATGGAATTTAGAAAGATGGTAACAATAACCCTGTATTCGAGACAGCAAAAGAGACACTGATGTATAGAACAGTCTTTTGGACTCTGTGGGAGAGGGAGAGGGTGGCATGATTTGGGAGAGTGGCATTGAAACATGTATAATATCATATATGAAACGAGTCACCAGTCCAGGTTCGATGCACAATACTGGATGCTTAGGGCTGGTGCACTGGGACGACCCAGAGGGATGGTTCGGGGAGGGAGGAGGGAGGAGGGTTCAGGATGGGGAACACATGTATACCTGTAGTGGATTCATGTTGATATATGGCAAAACCAATACAATAGTGTAAAGTTTAAAAAAAAAAAAAAAAAGAATACTGGAAAAAAAAAAAAAAATATATATATGTGGACATTCCCCCAAATCTTTTTGGTAATAAGTTATATTTAAATAGAAAAAGAAAAATAAATAGACTGAGACATAGTAAGAGTAATTAAAACCCAGAATTAAAAATTTGAACAATAAAACAAAAATTATATAATTCATACAGAAGACAGGTAAGAAGGGGGGCAGTATTAGTAAATTAAAATAAGGTCTCAGCACTGTCCAGTGTTCCTGTCTCCCACATGTTAGTCTTCCATGGCTGGTGGTCCTGTGAGAACTTCCCCAGGTAGCTGACTCCGGGGATGAGGGCTGAGAGCAGAAAAAAACTCTCTGGCGTGTACCACCAAACCACCTAAATCTGAAACTTATTTCTGCTAATGGCAAGAAATTGGTGTCAAATTAAACCACTTCAGCTCTTTTCTTTCATGGTGTTCTGGAGTGTAGGGAGGTGTATCTGTCCAGAGGCACCCACCTGCCCTCCTTTTGTGTAGTTCTGACAGTGCAGAGTTCAAACTTAATCATTCCTCATTGCCTCCTGGTCCTTGTGACAGAGAATGTGAACTTATAAGAGCCTGCTAGTTGGACTTAGTGGTAGTGAAGGGCAGTGAAATAATTTTGCTTCTGAGAGAAATAAAGAATTGTTTATGAGATTAAATAATACCTATGTTCATCCCCTCTGCTACCCAGCAGGTTATAAGTGTCATAAAGCTGTTGTTAGATACTTGTTGCTAGTGGGAGATTTATATGCCGTGAGGATTGGCCACTGTGGACCTCTGTGTGATGGATTTCAGCCGCTTGCACTTTGATATCCAGCTCAGAGACGCCTTGTAAAATAGCCACATTTCTAAAACGCTGTATGCAATTGAGGCCTTCTGGACTGAGTTTTACAGTGTATTTATGAGGAACAAAAACAGTGAAACGACTCTGCTTATTTCTCTGGGGAGTTCATACACATTTTACATCGTGACTTAAAGAATGCCCTTTAGACTTAGGCTTGGCTTCAGATCCCTGCTATGAGCCTTTTTATTGTGTAGTCTTGGACAAATCATTGACCCTCTCTGAACCTCAGCTCCCTTAATAGTGCACGTGTATACCCTGGGGATGGAGAGAGTATGCTTGTAGAGCACACAGTGTAGGGCCTGGCTGATGGGCATGTGTGCCCAAGTGTGAGCTAGTGTCTACTGTTGTTGCAGGCTTTCTCATACGCTAAGTTAACTAGTGGAGAACGGGTTAGTGCACCTCTGTAACTTAAGAGATGAAATACGATGATCCCGATGCCTCTTTGATGTAACCGTCTCCTCACTGGCAGCAGCATCTCTTCTCCTTTGTAGATATCATTGAGATGGATTCGAAGCGTGTGCCCCGGGATAAGTTGGCCTGCATCACCAAGTGCAGCAAGCACATCTTCAATGCCATCAAGATCACCAAGAATGAGCCGGCTTCAGCCGACGACTTCTTACCCACACTCATCTACATTGTCTTGAAGGGCAACCCCCCACGCCTTCAGTCCAACATCCAGTACATCACCCGCTTCTGCAACCCAAGCCGACTGATGACGGGCGAGGATGGCTACTATTTCACCAATCTGGTAAGGACTTGACTTGCTGGTGTTGTGGAGAAGAACCCAGAGGGCTCTCACAGGCCTATGACATGTTTGTGCTCTGGAGTTGAGGGGTCAACATAGCTGAGGATGTTTGCTTGGTATCACAGAGCACATGTGACCAGGCCAGGCACACATACACCTCCTAGGACTTAGCCATTGTGGTTCCCCTCAGGACACACGATGGCCACGTTGAGTGTCTTTGCTGCTGTTGGCTGTCGCTCCCAGGAGTCGCAGCTGTAAGAGCCGCTCATTTACTTGGTTGTTTCAACCATGAATAAATGAGATCTTGGGCTGATTCCTTTATTAAAAGACTTAATGTTTATTTTTTGTTTCATTTCTACAAATTCCCTCTTAAAACTGAATACTGAGATGCTGATGCATAGAGGATGTGCAGCAATTTTCAGCTTTTGTTTTTTTACAGTAATAATAACACTAGGCGGGACAGTTGTGGGGTGCGCACATCTAAGGCCTGAGGCCACATACTTCCTTTTACTGACCGCTGTACTTCTCCTTGTTTGCGTTAGACTGGATTTATTGTCTCATTCATGAGTTTGAGCCTCAAGACACCTTATGTTCTTTGTTTCCTGTGCTGGAAGCTGTTCAGGGTAATAGGTAGGGAGGGGAGGCCAGGTTACATAAGGAAGCATTTCTGGTAAATTGTCTAAAAAGACGGATCCTTGAATCTCCTGCACTCTGTAGCTCTTCCTGGCCCCCTGACCCACAGCCTTAGCTGTGTGCACACCTTTTTCCTTCATCCTCTTCTTGCCAGACTCAGAGTCACGGCCCCAGTGAAACCACTGTGGCAAAAGCAAAAAATTGGCCAGTTGCCACATGCCTTAGGAACTCTGCTTCGCTTCACTCCTTTAACACTCCCGGTGACTCCTTCCTTCTGGAACGTCTCGTGTGCCTCAGCAGTCATGATTCTACTCCATCTCCCTGGGCTCTTTGTGGGCCTGGTGTCCTCCTTGTCTCCTTGAATGTGTCACTCCCTGGGGGCTCTGTCCTCCGTGCATCTCTCTCCCTAAACCGTCTCTGGTCCTAGCGCTGCTGGTCACCTGTATAGTGATGACCTGCAGGTCACCTGTTTTGACCTCACTCTGAGCTTCCCAGCTAATTTATTATGCTTCAGATTTAATCTGTTCAGAACTGAAGCTACCTTCCCATCAAATGTTTCTTTCTTTTCCATTATGTACTGTTTCCATTAGTGGCAGTACTGTGTATCTACTCGCCTAGGCCAGGAGTGTCAGAATCATCTTAGAGGCCTGTTCTTTCCAGAAAATAGGCTGCGCTGCTTCTACACACATAGCGTAAGCCGGTGGGTAAGGTCAGACAGGCACCTTCTTGGCAGATGAGGCTGTTGAAATAGATTTGCTAAATATTCTTTAAGAAGATTCACTTTTTTATGAATAATAAGGTAAGATCCTGCGAACGAGTTTCTAAAAATAAATTCTGAGAGCTGTCTATTTTCTCCTGTTATGTTTTTCATGTTTTTCTCATGAAAATACTTTATTTAAAAAAAAGTATGAAAATGGTATGTGCTCCTTCTAGAAAAAATTAGTTAAGAGAGTATAACTAAGATGTCTGTGTCACTCAGCATTTCCCCCAGCATTTCTATGCTAATAATTGCTACCATTTATTCATTGCTTACTACAGACCTGTGAGACATGTGTTACATTGTTTAATTCTCACAATAAATCTGGGTGGTATTTCCCTCATTTTACAAATGTGGGAACCACAGAGGGCTTAGGTAACTTTTCTAGAGTCACACAGCTCTGGGCTGTCAGTTGACAGAGGTGACATTTCACTCAGGTTCTCTGGTGTCTAAGTGCATTCTTTTAACTGTTTGACATTAAAGTATCTTGAGGACCAGTGGTCTGTGTGCACACAAGTACCTGCGGACATGCTCAGTGGCAGGCCGTGCGCTGAGTGGGTCTGCAGAGCTGGGAAGGCCTCCGCAGGGAAGGGCCTCGTGGGGCGTGGCCCTGGAGCTCCAGGCCACACCGTGATTCCTCTGCCGCACAGCGTGGCAGGGCAGCAGAGCACCCCTGACTGCAAGGAAACACACGGGAAGCTCTGTGATAAGCATTGTGGAATGAATACTAAAGGTGCCTCTTCAGGTATTTCATTCTGTACAAGACCCTAGGACCTTCGGACCACCCAAGGAGAGGACTGGGTTTCTGGCTCAATAACTTGGCAGTTAGATTTAATTTTTTTTAAAGGAAGAAATGCATTATTGCAGATGGGAGTATAAAGGAAACAACATGAATGGCCATGGTAATTTCTGAAGCTGAAGTCCATGGAGGTTCATGAGATTATCTTGTCAAGTTTTGATTTGTTTAAATTCTTTGTAATAAAAGGATTTTTTTACCTTCTCTTTGAATGTTTGTAGCTCTCCTATATAACTATAAAAATGACATTCTCTTCTTTTTATAGTGCTGTGCCGTGGCTTTCATTGAGAAATTAGATGCTCAGTCTTTGAATTTAAGTCAGGAAGATTTTGATCGATACATGTCTGGCCAGACTTCTCCCAGGAAGCAGGAATCTGAGAATTGGTCTCCTGATGCGTGCTTAGGTGTGAAGCAGATGTATAAGAATTTGGACCTCCTGTCTCAGTTGAATGAACGACAGGAAAGGATTATGAATGAAGCCAAGAAACTTGAGAAAGACCTCATAGATTGGACGGATGGAATCGCAAAAGAGGTTCAAGACATTGTTGAGAAATACCCACTTGAAATTAGACCCCCAAATCAGTCTGTAGCAGCTATTGACTCTGAAAATGTTGAAAATGATAAACTTCCTCCACCGTTGCAACCTCAAGTTTATGCAGGATGATGAAAACTTAACATGGATAGTATTTATTTGAGCCTGAATTGTAGCCAGCCCTTCCTACAGTCCACTGATTGGGGTCTAGAGTATAACTTAATTGCTTAGAAGTATCAGCATTTTTAAAGGTACAGTTTGTGGGGATTGTTTTGTTCGTTTTGTTTTGTTTTCCTGTCAGGGGAGGCTTAGTAAATAATAAAGTACTATTTATTGAGTCACTGAAATAGATTCATTTAAGGCCTGTGTGAAAAGTTTGTCTATAAATCTATTTTTTCTCCATGGTTTTCCTATGCGCTTCCTCTGTGGCATTCACTGTGTTTTTGGATTTGATTAAATAATTGCCTTTTAAAGGAGAAAACGAATGCTACAAAAAATGTATGTGGTACCACTGTTCTACAGTTTGACATAATTTTATAATTGTAAAGATAGATATATTGCTAAGTAAATATGTAAAATTGTAAATATGTAAAAAAAAAAAAAGGAATGGTGTCCGTTGTGCATGGCATTTCATGTGTTAATTCCGTTTCTTTTTTTTTTTTTGGTTTGAAATGAAGTATATTGAATATTTGCCTTTTAACACCGTTTTATTTGGTTTGCCCCACTAAAATGAATGCAGAAATACTTAGACATACTCTCCCTAATATGTTGGCTCCACCTTTAACAATGTGTAAGCCCTAACTTTGAGGTCCTGTTCAGTCAGAGAACATGACACCATTGAATCACGTTTTCAGTCATGTGAAGTTACTATTCAGTACAGACTGGAGACTGAACCATGCTTCCAGCACCTCTGACCTCCTTCCATTCAGCAAATGTTCCCCGAGCTCTTGGTCAGGGCGGTTGCCCTGGGGCTGAGTCAGAAGCCAGGAATTAACAGGTCTCTGCAGGCGAGAGCTGATGGAACATCTCTCTGAGCTTTAAAGTGCAGAGGCAAGGGAGGGGGCGTCTCTGCTTCCATAGTGTACTTGTGACTTTATGGACAGCCCAGTCACATGTCACATAAGCCTCTTTCAGGATTTCTCAATGTCAGTACTATTTGGAGCCTGAGGACATTTTTATTTGGGTGCCAGCTCATGTATTGTGGAGTATTTAGTGATGTCCCTGGCCTCTGCACTCATTAGACACCAGTAGCAGCCCCCCAGTTGTGAAAAATCATCTCCAGACATTGCCAAATGGGGGGCAGAATTGCCCCCAGTTAGGGACTGCTGATCTGTTTTGTAAGCAAAGGCGTTTTCCTCCTGATGGCTAATATGACGCAACCAAAGAAAATGGCACCAAATGTACAGTGAAATGTGAACTCAGAGCTCATTCGGTAAAGCTCTCCAGCCCCTGGCACTGTGGAGCCTTGTCTAATCCTGGTGGAGCCTTTCACAACTAAATACACCATCGTGATTCTCCTTTCAATCAGTGATGTCTACAGACTCTCGGAGTACCTGGGAAATTGTAATTCCCAGACACCATTTTTGCACAAGATCACATCACACAAGCAGTTAAGAAAGCTTCCTTTGCGTTTCCAGTATCTTCCTCCTGGTGTACCACAGATGCGTAGTGCAGTAGTTTTGGAATAAAACTAGGGTGGGTATAAAACTCGTTATCCCTTACTTAAATTAACGTCTAAAATGCATCACGTTGATACACCTATTGTCCTAAAGCACTGAAGACATGAAGCAGTCAACCGAGTCAGCGGATCGCCAAGCTCACTTGGAGTATTACCATCAAGTGTCTGGAGAATGTGCTCATAGAAACCTGGGCCCAGATGGTCTTCGTAGAGAGCTTCCCCTTTTCTTTCTTTTCTATGTACTTTCTAGGTGCTAATCCAGGTATACATACACACTCTTACTTCTCCTGGGAATATACCGTTCTTTTAGCCATTGTACATTATGTTTATTAAATAAAATGTGCATATCAGCCTCCCCAAAAAAGCCGTCTTCTTTTGACTTCTTACCTGTGTATAAATTGTTTAATTGGTTTTTTTAATATGTCTCATATTGGTTGAATTCTTTGGACTCTTGCCTTATAGTTTCTCTTTAAGTCAGCATCAATATCATAGCCAGGGTTTCTGTTTTCTCAACCAGAAAGTACTGGCATTTTATGTACTATAAATGTGATTGGAACAGAAGTCCTTATCAATATAGTTTCTTAATCCATTCCTCTTCCCAATAGGTTAATTTTTGGTTCTTCATCTTAGGAAAATAGACAGTATTAATATTCTCATGTTATAAAGGTTTCCCTTTTAAACCACAGTAGTCATTATCACACTTAAACATGAAATAGACATTAAATTAATTAAAAGCAAGAACAAGAAGGTCTTCCCAGCTGGTGAGTCCTTTGCTCCCAAAGCAGGGGACCTGGGTTCAGTCCCTGGTCCAGGAACTAGATCCCACATGCCGCAACTAAGAGTTTGCATGCTGCACCTAAAGATCCTGCATGCCGCAATGAAGATTGAAGACCCCACGCACTGTGCTGTGACTTAAGATCTGGTGCAGCCAAATAAGTAAACGTTTTAAGAAAATATTTTTTAAATACTTAAAAATTTTTTGTAAGTACTTTGTAAAGTTGGTGAGACAGTAGATGTTAAATTTCTCACCAAAAGAGAAAAGTCATTATGTAAAGTGATGAATGTGTTAAGTATATTGTGGTAATCATTCCACAGCGTTTATGTTGTACAAAGTCAAAATGTTGTACAGCTTACACAATGAGATGTCAATTAATATCACCATAAAGTTGGGCTTCCCAGTTGGTACAGTGGTATGGAAGCCACCTACCAATGCAAGACGTGTGGGTTCAATCCCTGGACTGAGAAGATCCCCTGGAGAAGGAAATGGCCACCCACTCCAGTATTCTTGCCTGGAGAATTCCATGGACAGAGGAGCCTGGTGGGCTGCAGAGAGTCAGATGAAACTGAGCATGCACCATAAAGCTGGGAGAAAAGACAAATCAATGCAAATATGAAAAAAAAAATTAAGTACTTTTCAAATAAGGAACTGTAAAACTTCGAACATTTAAAAATACTACAAAGGTAAGGTAAGGTAAGTCGCTTCAGTCATGTCCGACTCTGTGCGACCCCATAGACGGCAGCCCACCAGGCTCCCCCGTCCCTGGGATTCTCTAGGCAAGAACACTGGAGTGGGGTGCCATTGCCTTCTCCGAAAGGACATGAATAATTCACCATATAGACAAAAATGAACAATGATTTATCTGGGAATGTTCTTTGTTTTCCCTGAAGTGTTCATGATTTCTTGTGACTAAGAAAGCGTCACATGTTAGATTTTCTTGGCATTTCACCTGCTTACATAGTTTTGAATATGAAGATATGTGCTTTGAGAGATCAGAAACAGATCGACGGCATTCACCACTCGGCCAGTTATATATAAAAGTTTGTTAAAAAGTGATCATAAATCTTTTTTAAATGGACACCAGATGAAAAATACTCAACCTCATTAGTAACCAAAGAAATAGAAAATAATTCAATAACAATTTTTTTTGTCACATTGGCAAAGGTGAACATCTTATGGCAAATATAGCACTTTATGAGTGTATAGAGAATTGTGCCTCACTGATGAAAGATTATAAGATTTCCAGACAGCAAGTCAGGGCTGTGTGTCAAGAGCCTTAAAAATCTTTATACTTTAATGGCACAGTAACCCTATTTCTATAATTAGCAATGCTAAGAAAATAATGTGCTTGTGCTTAGTCGCTCAATCTTGTCCGACTCTGCGACCCTGTGAACTGTAGCCAATCAGGCTCCTCTGTCCATGGGATTTTTCAGGTGAGAATACTGGAGTGAGCTGTCATTTCCTCCTCCAGAGGATCTTCCCCACCCATGGATTGAACCCGAGTCTCCTGTGTCTTCTGCATTGCAAGCAGATTCTTTTTTTTAATTTATTTTTTAAATTGAAGGGTAATTGCTTTACAATATTGTGTTGGTTTCTGTCAAAGATCAACATGCATCAGCCATAGGTATGCTTATGTCCGCTTCCTTTTGAGCCTCCTCCCCCTGCCTTCCTCATCCCACCCGTCTGAGGTGGTTACAGAGCCCCAGTTTGAGTTCTGCAAATGGATTCTTTATCCTCTGAGCCATCGGGGAAGCCCAAGAAAGTAATAAAAAAATTGTATAAAAACATTAAGTATAGAAGTTTAAAAATTCAGTATTTAAATTGTGTAGAGGGGGATGTTTCAATTAAAGAATAATTATGCAGAAAGCTATCCTCATATAGCATTAAGCATAGTTCCAAATCTGTTTTAAAATTCCAAGCAGTGCTAGAGAAAAAAAAAAATGTGTGTGTGTGTATATATATATATATATATATATAAAATCATCAGTAATTACCATTGGGTTTGAGGGTTATAGATGGTTTTAATTTTCCTTTTTGATATTTCCTTAGTCTTCTTAACTTTATACAATGGCATGGTAGTTTTATCATCAGAAAACAGAAAAAAAAATATTTTCAGAGTATAAAAACAAAAGCTTCAAACTACTGCATGACAGAATTGACTAGCACACATTAGCTCTTAAAGGGAGAAGTTTGTTTTAAAAGTGACACAGCTGTCTCTGAGCAGCGTTTCCCAGGCAACCTCTCCGTGGTTGCCAATACAGAATGCCACCTCTAGGGGTGGAATCAAGCTCTTGGCTGGCCTGCCCTGCTTTAAAAGAATAATGAGTTGTCTGCAGGGGTAGGTGTCTGGCTTAAATTTCCTCCACAGGAGTATGCACCTGTCGAATGGTTTCCCTGCCAGAAGAAAATTTCTTGCTCCCTTAGTAAAAAGTCAATGAAGCTGAAAGAAAGCTAGTTTCTTGGATTTGAGGTAGCAGCCAGAAGACTGGTAAGCATTCTTAAATGTGGAGGCCTCTCTAAGCACCAGGACGAGTCTGTCGTCAGAATTAAGCTGAAATTCTAGTGGCATCTGCTCTGGGCGATGGAGAGGTGGGTTGCATTTGGTCATTTTTCTCCTGATTTGGAAAGTGAGAGGGGCGGATGGACATGGTCACTATTTCAAATGGAAACTTTCTCCTCCCCAAAATAAGAGTGACTCATTCTGAAATGAGCCCTTTGTGGGTGTTTGGGTGAACTGATTAGTGAGGGGTTGGACAAGGTGGTCTGCAGAAGCATCTTTCTTTAAAATATACTAATTTTCTGCCCTAAATATATGTGGAGCCCAGACTACATATGAAGAATGGTGCTGGAGGGACTGTGAAAGGTACATGGCCTGGACTTTGACTTCAGCTTCCTTACAATCCAGTAAAAATAGGAAGCTCTAAAAATATGAAAAGTCAAATAGCTCAAGACTTGCTTGACCGTAAGATATAACGGAAGTGACAGGGACCACATCCGGGCTTAACTGCCCTGTGGAATAATTGTAGTATCTCAAGTGTATTCAGCCCCTATGTACAAGGTCCTGTGCTAAGCAAGCATTTAAAATGTATTACCTCTTGAATGTAATAAACCTAGTCTAACCATTTCCTTTGTTTTGGGCTGTGCTGAATCTTCATTGCTGTGAGGGCTTTTCTCTGGTTGCGGTGCGCTGGCTTCTCACTGTGGTGGCTTCTCTTGTGGAGCACGGGCTCTACTGCGCGCAGGTTTCGGTAGTTGCGGCTCCTGGGCTCTAGAGCACAGGCTCCATAGTTGTGCATGGGCTTAGTTTGCTCCACAGTGTGTGGGATCTTCCTGGACCAAGGATTGAACCCGTGTCTCCTGCATGGGCAGGTGGATTCTTTACCATTGAGCCACTAGGGAAGCCCTAATAAACCTGGACTAACAGGAATAATAATAGGTAGATTTAATTAGTGCATAATACATGCTAGGCATTGTGCTAAGTGCTTCACATAACAACATACATTGAACCTTCTCAGGGAACCTGCAGGGAAGTATTACTGTTATTCCAAGGCACAGAAATGAGGCTGATGCACCAAGATGTGAGTGTCTTGCCCAAGATCACAGAGCTGAAGTGGGGAACCAGGATTCAAACCTGGGCTGTCTAGCTCCAGAGTCCCACTCTTCTTGTTCTATTTTTACTTTGTGTTAGTAAAGTGTTAGTCGTTCAGTTGTGCCCGACTCTTTGCAATCCCATGGACTGCAGCCCACCAGGCTCCTCTGTCCATGAGATTTTCCAGGCAAGTATACTGGAGTGGGTTACCATTTCCTTCTCCAGGGGATCTTCCCAACCCAGGGATCGAACCCAGGTCTCCTGCACTGCAGGCGGATTCTTTACCAACTGAGCTACAAGGGTAAGAACACTTAAAATGAGATCTGTTCTCTTAATATGAGATCTATCCTCTAAATTTTTTGTGTATTTAATTTTGGGTTAAATTTTATACAGGATTGTTGACTCTAGGAACAATGTTGCACAGCAGATCTCTAGAGCTTATTCATCTTGTTTAACTGAAACTTTACACCTACTGATGAATAACCCCATCTCCCATTTCCCCAGCCTCTGGTAACTGCCATTTTCTATCTTTGATTTTGTGAAAGATACCTCCTGGAGATGGAATTAGGCAGTACATGTCTTTCTGTGTCTGGCATATTTCACTTAGCCTAATGTCCCTAAGGTCCATCCATGTTCCATATTGCAGAATTCTGCAATAAAAATTTTATTTCCTTTTTTAAAAAATCTTTATTTTATTGAAGTATAGTTGGTTTATAATGCTGTGATGATGTCTACTGTACAGCAAAGTGATTCAGTTAGACATACATATACACATTCTTTTTCATATTCTTTTCCATTGTGGTTTACCACAAGTTGTTGAATACAGTTCCCTGTACTATAGAGTAGGACCTTGTTGTTAATCCATCTTATATATAATAACTTGCACAGAATTTTCTTAATTATTTTTTAATATTTTGGCCAGGCTGCTCAGCATGCAGGATCTTTAGTTCCCCAACCAGGGATTAAACTTAAGTCCCTTGCAGTGGAAGTACAGAGTCTTAACCATTGGACCAGCAGGAAAGTCTCAGAATTTCCTTGTTTTTTTTTTTTAAAGGCTGAGTAGCATTCCATCGTATGTACACATATTTTCTTTATCCAGTCATCTCTTGGACATTTAGGTTTTTTTCCCGCCTCTCAGCAACTGTGACTAGTGTTGCAATGAACACAGAGTTCAGACTTCCATTCATCCTGATTCTGTTCTGTTGGATATATTCCTGGAAGTGCTGGATCATATGGCTGATCTCTTGTTAATTTTGGGGAGCCACCATACTATTTTTCATAGCAGTTGTACCATTTTACATTCCCACAGAGTCTCCACTTCAAAACACCATTTTATATCAACTCTCCCCAAGATCTTAGAGAACTGAGAAGAGAGAGGTTGGTAAAGAGTTTTGGGGCTTCAGGAAGATAATGAAATTTGAAGAGTTTTTATTAGAGAAAAGATGAAAAAGGAGAGGTTTGAAGTGGGGTGTGGCTGTTTTTGTTATTAGGCAATTAGGACTATAGCATTTCAAGCTACAGTATTTGATTCATGTTTTAAGAGAATTTTATCAATTCCAGCCATGAATTTCCAGTCGACCCTGGGGTGCAGCCTTGAGTTGCTCACAGCCAAAATTAGACATCAAAAAGTGTGGCTAGCAGCCAAATTTGGTCCACCCCCTGCTTTTGTAAATAAAGTTTTATTAGAACACTGCCACTCCCATTCATTCTGTTGCTTTCATACTACATGGCCAGAGATGAATAGTTAGAATAGAGTTCCTGTGGCCTGTAAAACCTAAAATATTTTTTGCAGAAGTTTGTCGACCACTGGTCTAATGTAGTGCAGTGATTGTTAGTTTTTCCTCCTAAATTTTTAATTTGGAAAAATGTCAAATCTACAGAAATATTGGAAGAATAATGAACAACCTACATGCCCTTCTCCTTGATCTAATCCTTAACATTTTGCCACATTTGCTTTTTCTCTCTTGTCCTCCCTCTTTTTCTTTCTCCCCTGCCACTCCCACTCTGGCTGCAGTACTTGTTAGGTGCAGATAACATAATTTTATATCCCTAAATAAATTAGATATATATCTCCTAAGAATAAGGACAGTGTTTTACATAACAATGAAAATTTAACTTTGAGGCAATAAACAGACCAAATTCTCCAAATAGTGTCTTTAATAGATTTTTTTAAAATAAAATCCAGTTTCATGTGCAGGATTAATTACCACATTTATTGGTCATGTCTTTTTAGTCTTCTTTAAATAATTGCCAGCCTTATTTTGTTTGGGTGTGTTTTTTCAGCTTTATTGATATAGTTTACAAAACTGTAGGATGTTTAATGTGTACATGAGGATTTTTGTTTTTCATGACATTGGTATATGTTTGTAGAGGGTGGGCTCAATGTTTAGAGAACGTCGCTCATCCGGGATTTGTTTGGTCATTTCATGGTGACTGGATTTGAGTTTTCACTGGAAGGACTGATGCTGAAGCTGAAGCTCCAATACTTTGGCCACCTGATGTGAAGAGCCGACTCACTGGAAAAGACCCTGATGCTGGGAAAGATTGAGGGCAGGAGGAGAAGGGGGCGACAGAGGATGAGATGGTTGAATGGCATCATTGATTCAATGGACATGAGTTTGAGCAAACTCCATGAGATAGTGAAGGACAGCGAAGCCTGGCGTGCTGCAGTCCATGGGGTCTCAGAGTCAGATACAACTGACTGAATAACAGGGTTTGTGTTTTAGGGGCAGGAGTACCAAAGAGGGGCTGTGTCCTTGTCAGCGCCCCCATCAGGAGACTGATTTTTAATGCAGGAAAACTACCCCAATGGTGGTAAACAGGTTTGAATTGCTAAAGACACACAAATGACAGGACTCAATAAGGCAGTGCTTACAAATCTAGAGTTTATCTCAGGAAAAGGGTACAAGATAGCAATGCCATTAATGTAAGGAATAGTATCACAGCCAAAGGCTGTCACCCTACGTGCACAGAACACCTGGGAACAGGACCTGTTCATGTAGAGAATCTAGATGTGCACACATATTCCCAATGTTTGCAGTCATTTGAGGGTTGGTATTCATTTAAACAGACAGCTGCTCCATCCAGTACCACCAGCACAGACACTTTTTTAATACTTGACATTTCTTTTCCTCCCTGATCAGTAACAATCTATACTTTTGAGGGTATTTCTTTTGACTGATTAAACCATAAGTAATCTATCACTGATTTTTTTCGCCCCTCCCAACAAAATGTAGCTTTTCTCATGTACCGTCTATTATTTCTCATGGGAATATAGGTTTAAGGCTTTGTCTCTTGTTTCAGGTTCAAAACATCTTGAGAATGTAACCAAATTTCTTTTCTTGGGTCACGTACTTTGACAGATATTGGTTCCCAGCAAGAGTAATCTCTCAACAAGGCCCATGTGTCCTCGGTTGGCCATGAGAGAAATGTCCCAGCGTAGATCATCTATACTTACGTACATAAAGGAAACGGGAACCTGAAGGGGCAGCCACGTTGGTCCTGGTCCAGACAGGTGCACGGTCAGACCTCCCACCGCTTTGTCCACTGTGAGGACATAGACCACGCCTAGAAGTTCACTAAAAAAAAAAAATTGGTGGACTGTATGTAACATAAAATTGACCATTTTCAAGTGTACAATTCAGTGTCATTAAAGTACATTCACAAATGTGCCACTATACATTTCTAGAATTTATTCATCATCCCAGGCAGAAACTTGGTACCCATTAAACAATAACTCCTCACTCCCCACCCCCTACAGTTCCCAGTAACCTCTATTCCACTTTCCTAATCAATTTGCCTATTCTAGCTCCTTCGTGTAAGGGAAATCATACTATATATATTCTTTTGTTTCTGACTTATTTCATTGATCATAATGTTTTCAAGGCTAATCCTTGCTGTTGCAAGTATCAGAATTTCTTCCCTTTTTAAGACTAAATTCCATTCTATGTACATATCAGACTTCAAAAATTCAGACTTAAATTGAAGAAAGTAGGAAAACCACTAGACCATTCAGGTATGACCTGAATCAAATCCCTTATGATGATACAATGGAAGTGACAAACAGATTCAAAGGATTAGATCTGATAGATAGAGTGCCTGAAGAACTATGGACCAAGGTTCATGATGTTGTACAGGAGGCAGTGATCAAGACCATCCCCAAGAAAAAGAAATGCAAAAAAGCAAAATGGTTGTCTGAGGAGGCCTTACAAATAGCTGAGAAAAGAAGAGAAGCTAAAGGTAAAGGAGAAAAGGAAAGATATACCCATTTGAATGCAGAGCTCCAAAGAAAAGCAAGGAGAGATAAGAAAGACTTCTTCAGTGAGCGATGCAAAGAAATAGAGGAAAACAATAGAATGGGAAAGACTAGACATCTCTTCAAGAAAATTAGAGATGCCAAGGGAACATTTCATGCAAAGATGGGCTCAATAAAGGACATAATGTTATGGATCTAACAGAAGCAGAAGATACTCAGAAGAGGTGGCAACAAAACACAGAACTATACAAAAAAGAGCTTCACAACCCAGATAATCACGATGGTGTGATCACTCACCTAGAGGAAAACATCCTGGAATGCTAAGTCAAGTGGGTCTTAGAAAGCATCACTACTGTGGAGGTGATGGAACTCCAGTTGACCTATTTCAAATCCTAAAAGATGATGCTGTGAAAGTGCTGCACTCAGTATGCCAGCAAATTTGAAAAACTCAGCAATGGCCACAAGACTGGAAAAGGTCAGTTTTCATTCCAATCCCAAAGAAAGGCAATGCCAAAGGATGTTCGAACTACCATATAACGGCATTCAATCTCACACACTAGCAAAGTAATGCTCAAAATTCTCCAAGCCAGGCTTCAACAGTACGTGAACCGTGAACTTTCAGATGTTCAAGCTGGATTTAGAAAAGGCAGAGGAACCAGAGATCAAATTGCCAGCATCCACTGGATCATGGAAAAAACAAGAGAGTTCCAGAATATGTCTACTCCTGCTTTACTGACTACACCAAGCCTTTGTGTGGATGATAACAAACTGTGGAAAATTCTTAAAGAGACGGAAATACCAGACCACCTTACCTGCCTCCTGAGAATTCTGTATGCAGATCAAGAAGCAACAGTTAGAACTGGACATGGAACAACAGACTGGTTCCAAATAGGACAAGGAGTACGTCAAGGCTGTATATCATCACCCTGCTTATTTAACTTATATGCAGAGTACATCATGAGAAACGCTGGGCTGGAGGAAGCACAAGCTGGAATCAAGATTGCTGGGAGAAATATCAATCACCTCAGATATGCAGATGACACCACCCTTATGGCAGAGAGTGAAGAAGAACTAAAGAGCCTCTTGATGAACTGAAAGAGGAGAGTGAAAAAGTTGGCTTAAAGTTCAACATTCAGAAAACTAAGATCATGGCA
>NW_011494644.1:13141344-13143596 GCF_000754665.1 Bison bison bison
TCACCTCAGATATGCAGATGACACCACCCTTATGGCAGAGAGTGAAGAAGAACTAAAGAGCCTCTTGATGAAAGTGAAAGAGGAGAGTGAAAAAGTTGGCTTAAAGTTCAACATTCAGAAAACTAAGATCATGGCATCTGGTCCCATCACTTCATGGCAAATAGATGGGGAGACAGTGGAAACAGTGACTGACTTTATTTTTCTGGGCTCCAAAATCACTGCAGATGGTGATTGCAACCATGAAATTAAAGATGCTTACTCCTTGGAAGGAAAGTTATGACCAACCTAGACAGCATATTAAAAAGCAGAGACATTACTTTGTCAACAAAGGTCTGTCTAGTCAAGGCTATGGTTTCTCTCTTGATCCAGTGGTTAAGACTTTGCCTTCCAATGCAGAGGGTGCTGGTTCAGTCTCTGGTCGGGGAGCTAAGAACCTACCTGCCTCACAGCCAAAAAACCAAAACATAAAACAGAAGCAGTATTGTAACAAATTCAATAAAGATTTATTTTTTTTAAGTCTTGGGCTTCCCTAGTGGCTCACTGGGGCTTCCCTGGTGTCTCAGCTGGCAAAGAATCTGCCTGCAATGTGGGAGACCTGGGTTCGGTTCCTGAGTTGGCAAAATCCCCTGGAGAAGGGAATGGCTGCCCACTCCAGTATTCTGGCCTGGAGAATTCCATGGACTGTATAGTCCATGGGGTCAAAAAGAGTCGGACATGACTAAGAGACTTTCACTAAAAAAATGGTCCACATCAAAAAGCTTACGGTCCACATCTTAGCCTTTATGCCAATCTTCCTCCATTATGGCCTTGATTTTTTTTTTAACGAAGAAATGTCAATTATTTTAAAATTCGAAATAATCTCGATCTTAAGGAAAATTAGCAACTATGAGACAAAGAACTACTGCCTTTATATTAAAAGTTTTTATTTTGGAATTTGAAGCCCTAGGCTCGTTGGAATTCTTTTCTTTCAGAAATGTCTCTAAGCCTTGGAATTTCATATCCTAGGGCCTTTGAGGAGACCTAGTTGTGGGAAACTCAGATTCCTGTAATATTTCTATCAAGGTTTTGATGGCACTGTGTCAATTTCTTCCTTTTTTATTTTCATTTAAACATTAACTGTCTAAAGATTTTCACAGGATTAGAGCCTTGAAAGTTACTCCCTGCCTTGTTTTGATTTTCTTTTGTAAAGTCTTAATGTTTTGAAAGCAGCTTTATTGAGAGATAATTCATATACCACACAAATATATAGTTAAAATGTACAGTTCAGTGGTTTCCATTATATTCACAGACTTGTGCAACCATGACCACAATAAATTTTTGAACATTTTCATTGTCCCCAAAGAAACTCTCCTTTAGTTATCACCCTTCAATTTGCCTCCCACCTTAGGCAGCCTTTAGTCTAGTTTCTGTGTCCATAGATTTGCTTATTCTGGACACTTCATATCAATGGAATCATATAATCCATGGTCTTTTGTTTCTGGCTTCTTTCACTTAGTATGTTTCCAAGGTTCATCTATATTACAGCATGTAGCAGTACTCCCTTCCCCTTTATGGGTGAATAATATTCCAATAAAGGACAGAAATGGTATGGACCTAACAGAAGCAGAAGATATGAAGAAGAGGTGGCAAGAATACACAGAAGAACTGTACAAAAAAAATCTTCACGACCCAGATAATCACGATGGTGTGGTCACTCACCCAGAGCCAGACATCCTGGTATGTGAAGTCAAGTGGGCCTTAGGAAGTATCACTATGAACAAAGCCATTGGAGGTGATGGAATTCCAGTTGAGCTATTTCAAATCCTGAAAGATGATCCTGTGAAAGTGCTGCACTCAATATGCTAGCAAATTTGGAAAACTCAGCAGTGGCCACAGGACTGGAAAAGGTCAGTGTTCATTCCAATCCCAAAGAAAGGCAATGCCAAAGAGTGCTCAAACTACCGCACAATTGTACTCATCTCACACGCTAGTAAAGTGATGCTCAAAATTCTCCAAGCCAGGCTTCAGCAATACGTGAACTGTGAACTTCCACATGTTCAAGCTGGTTTTAGAAAAGGCAGAGGAACCAGAGATCAAATTGCCAACATCTGCTGGGTCATCGAAAAAGCAAGAGAGTTCCAGGAAAATATCTATTTCTGCTTTACTGACTATGCCAAAGCCTTTGACTGTGTGGATCACAATAAACTGTGGAAAATTCTGAAAGAGATGGGAATACCAGAACACCTGGCCTGCCTCTTGAGAAACCTATATGC
>NW_011494644.1:13143696-13143869 GCF_000754665.1 Bison bison bison
GAGATCCAACCAGTCCATCCTAAAGGAGATCAGTCCTGGGTGTTCATTGGAAGGACTGATGTTGAAGCTGAAACTCCAATCCTTTGGCCACCTGATGCAAAAAACTGACTCATTTGAAAAGACCCTGTAGCTGGGAAAGATTGAGGGCAGGAGGAGAAGGGGACGACAGAGGA
>NW_011494644.1:13143969-13144496 GCF_000754665.1 Bison bison bison
AAAGGCAGAGGAACCAGAGATCAAATTGCCAACATCTGCTGGGTCATCGAAAAAGCAAGAGAGTTCCAGGAAAATATCTATTTCTGCTTTACTGACTATGCCAAAGCCTTTGACTGTGTGGATCACAATAAACTGTGGAAAATTCTGAAAGAGATGGGAATACCAGACCACCTGGCCTGCCTCTTGAGAAACCTGTTATGCAGGTCAGGAAGCACCAGTTAGAACTGGACATGGAACAACAGACTGGTTCCAAATAGGACAAGGAGTACGTCAAGGCTGTATATCATCACCCTGCTTATTTAACTTAAATGCAGAATACATCATGAGAAACGCTGGGCTGGAGGAAGCACAAGCTGGAATCAAGATTGCTGGGAGAAATATCAATCACCTCAGATATGCAGATGACACGACCCTTATGGCAGAGAGTGAAGAAGAACTAAAGAGCCTCTTGATGAAAGTGAAAGAGGAGAGTGAAAAAGTTGGCTTAAAGTTCAACATTCAGAAAACTAAGATCATGGCATCCGGTC